>NW_027526203.1:398326960-398344460 GCF_048455015.1 Haemaphysalis longicornis
CAAGGGAGCTTGGCTAGGCGTGACACGATAGTTGACAGGGGATGTTTCTTCAAGAACCGTGTACGGGCCTGTGAAACGGTGAAGAAATTTCTCACATAGTCCTGGTCTTCGACTGGGCGTCCAAAGTAAGACCTCGTCACCAGGGCAGAACCGAACAGTACGGTGGCTGGCGTCGTAGCGGTCCTTGCGGTCGTGCTGGCTGGCTTCAGTCTGCAGACGCGCCACTCGACGGCAATAGTTTACACGGGAGAGGAACTGTTCTGAGGAGGGGCTTGAGGTCGACACGGGAGCCGATAAAAATGTGGTGTCCAGAATGAACCATGGGTCGCGGCCGAATACGAGGAAATATGGAGAGTAGCCGGTGGTCCGTTGAACTGCAGTATTATAAGCAAACGTAACAAATGGAAGAATTGTGTCCCAGTTGGTGCAAGAGGCGCAGGAGTGGAGGCGCCAGCGTGGCTGCTTCCGGCCTCACGCTGCATCTGTGTTGAAGGCAAACGGCGACCGGAACGGAGCTCCAGGGGTGCGCTTGGAAGGCGTTGAGGACGGGACCGAGGTCAACCTCCACCACTTGTAAGGCCGTGATCAACGGGTGAACCGGGACGTTTGTTCGGCGATCCAGTGGGTTCCGAACACCGTACCGAGAGCGATGATGATGATGCACGAGGGAGGAGGATTGGGTAATGTTAATGAGAATGATACTGTCACGGCGAGGAGGGAATGCGGGAGATTGCCCAGAGTGTATAAACAGTCCCTGAGAGTGTCCAGGCCGTGGTGACACGACATATGCGCTCACAATATATATATATATATATATATATATATATATATATATATATGACAGAAAATAAGGGTTGGCAGTCAAGAAAACCTCGGAAAGCAAAGGGGAGGTTGTGGTGGGTCATAGAAAGGGATGAAGAATTTTTTGAGTCGTAAAGAAAGTGGTGAAAAAATGCCCGCCAGGTGGGATCCGAACCCACGACCTCCAGAATACCGGTCTGGTGCGATAACCACTACGCTACCGGCGGGGCTGTTTCCCCAGCACTTTCTCGGGTATTTATGTTAAGGTATTTTTGTTTCCTGCACTTGGGGGTGGTAGCCAGCGCCACTCGGACTACTCGGGGTGAAGGGGACCTTCTTTTTAACCCCCGGGCCGTGACTCGAGTGTCTACGACATGTCGAGAGTGGTCGACCAGCGTTGAACCCTCTTAAGCTCCCTTTGGCACCAAGACTGCCAGAACAGAGGCCCTCGCTAAGCATGTAGCGAATCAGAAAATGGGAAATGAGGGGCTCCATGAAAATAAGACAGAAAATAAGGGTTGGCAGTCAAGAAAACCTCGGAAAGCAAAGGGGAGGTTGTGGTGGGTCATAGAAAGGGATGAAGAATTTTTTTAGTCGAAAAGAAAGTGGTGAAAAAATGCCCGCCGGGTGGGATCCGAACCCAATATATATATATATATATATATATATATATATATATATATATATATATATATATATATATATATATATATATATATATATATATGTGTGTGTGTGTGTGTGTGTGTGTGTGTGTGTGTGTGTGTGTGTGTGTGTGTGTGTGTGTGGAGTGGGCTATCAAAATATGAAAGCCCCACGGCCGTATACGCTCGAAGGCAATCCCGCAGTGCGGCTTCACCGCAATGCACTCGGGTGACCAATTCATGCCGCGAATAAAGCAAATTCGGCGAATGGCAACAATGCGCATGCAATTTGACTGAAAAATGTGATCTGCGCTGTGACAGTGCGCAAGGCAGAACTTCGTGCTCGCAATGCGTGATGCCACAGCGCTCAGCGAAGATTGACTCAAATCGTATGCTCGACATAGTCATTCGCCGAAATTTCATGGTTGGCTATGTGCATTGGTCAATGGAGCGCATTGTGGTGAAGCTGAACCACGGGATTGCCCTAGACTGAGTGTGGACAATGTTTGAAGCTTCCTGAGAAGGACTGCATGCCTTCCACTGAGCGATGGCATGCAGTCCTGGCACGACCCTTTCGGTCGTGCGGTCGATCCTGGCGGTCCTGGCGGTCGATGATATTAAGAAAAATGGACATTGAATTTTAACGCTTCCAAGAAGCGTAGTAGTAGCAGGTTAGTTCGTGCTGACATGCTGCTTGGTTTCCTTGAAACCAAGCAGAAACGCAAAGTAGCATGATTAGCAAATGACTAACTTGCGTTGCAACTGGCGTCATGGTTTAGATTACGTAATGAAAGAAACCAAACGACCAGCGGGCGTCGTTGATGAAGCAACGCCACAAAAGAACAGCACAACGATGCAAGATCGAACACAAGCGACAGCCCACGAGGAAAGAAAGAACACTCAGGGAAAGCGCGGAGAGCAAATAAACGTAGGTGAAATGGAGGGTGGTTGGGGCAGCAAGATGTTCCCCACTAACGCACGATTCTGTGCTTGTTACGCACCATTAGTGAGCTGGTTTTCCGGTTGCAACCACCATTAATGCGTTGGCTACTTCTTAATTCATTAGGGTTGGTCAGGGGATACGATATCCCCATTCTGAGCCCGGCACTAGAAACCAGACATCTCGAACTACGGCAGGTGTATTTTAATGCAGGAGAAATGAAAAATGATGACGCTGGAAACCTTTAAAAAAATGTGGTTATAATGGGCTGCGAAATTTATCGGTTAACACCGCTATTAACCGATAAAACCATAAAACTGGAATAATTTTGTCATCCGATGACTGGATAAACGGGCCTGTTCACAGGGTTGTTTACAGGGGGAGGGGGGGGGGGGCGAAGGGATTGACAGCTCTTTTATTTATTTATTTTTCTCAGGGCAGGCTTAATCCCTACTCGTGCTGACGCGAATGTAATTCGTAATATAATTTCCCGAATCACTCACTCATTCGTACAATTGCCCGAATCCCTCCCGCATCTACAGCTCCAGGACGTCTGAAAGTGTCCCAGGGCTCAACTTGTGAAATCAGAAGCATCCAGATCAACTTCCCTTCATCGTCCATGCTGGTATTATCTATTATCCACGCACAAATAACTCTTCTTAGACAGTTCTAAATATGAAAAGTACAGGTGTTCTGCAAACATTTTATTGTGCACAAAGTGCTACAAGTGGTGACTTCTTATACGTTATAGACGCTTTAATCACGTCGTTAAAGAAATGTACCTGTGCCTCTTTTGCGTCTTCCATCCATATACCATATTTCATTGTACGACATACAAAAAAATAGGTGTAGCAATATAATACGACGAAGCGAAGAAACACATTTAGACCCTGTCTGGATGATATACGATTGGCGAAAATATTTTCTCTACGACGTATATTCTAAAAAACCAGTAGGTCGGCTTCACTAGAAAACATCCGAATGAGCAGTGGTCGGATGCAAGGAAGGACAATGGCGAGGCCCAGCATACCACAGGGCTCGAAAAATGCCGTGCTCTCCAACTTTACAGAATGCAAGCATGGCGTTTTGCATTGCGTGAAGTTACAGAGAAGATTCGTAAGGTGAGCAGCGCCACTACGGTCGCGAGCTCCGCAGGGGTGCCTACATTTGTAGGCCTTTTGTATTTGCGGCTTCACTGACCCGAGCCCACGCGGGTTATACCCATCCACGCCCCGGCTGTGGATGGTAACCTGGTGGGTGAGCAAAAGCCAGGCCTGATTTGGACGTGTACGTCCCCCTGCAGCAGCTACACGTACATCATAATGTTTGCTATATTTAATCGAATCCTACGCCCGCCCCCTTAGTTGTGGATTCCGCTTCCTCGGATGCTGCAGCCGTTGGTCACTCAGGTGCACTCTGGTGAAGCAGAAAGAGTGTGCTGGATATCTGTAACGCCTTTTGTAAGATTCGACAAGAATAAGACTGAAACGTGAAGGAATAGATTCAGAATCGGGGCAAAGCCTCGCACAAGCATTCTTTATATATAAGGTAAGTAGAGACAGAGACACACGGGAAAACATTAAAACTAAAAATAAAAGTTTACTGACGTTTCAGCAAGAGGACTTCCTTTCTTCAGTCTGAAGAGCGGAAGTCCACTTCCTGAAACGACAGTAAACTTTTATTTTTATTTTTTAATTTTTTTCTCGTGTGTATCTGTCTCAACTTACCTTATTTTTTCGTGCTCTGTGTGAGTTTTTGTGTTTCCAGACTAGATATATATATATATGGATCGTTTACGATGAGGGTTTAACCACGCAAAGCAACAGAACGGGCGCAATTCTCAGTTTGGTCCATTTCATGTCCGTCTCCAGCGAGCCTTCATTGGCTGCAGGCAAACCACCTGAAAGTGACGCAAACGGGTGTGTGTGTGTGTGGGGGGGGGGCGTTCTTTTTTGCGCACGTCTGAGACCACGCAACAAGAAATTCGTCAGGGTTGAAACGGACGCAAAATGGCCCTTTTTGACACGAACACAATTCAGAATTCCACTTTAGTTTATTGGTGTGAATAAACCTATATTTACGTATTTGAATACACACCCAGATACTAGGTAACTCGGTTTCACTGTTCACAGCAAGCTGCAAATTCGTACGGAGCTCGCGCCACCTGCCGATTGAGCTGATAAACGCCAAAAGCGCGCGAGAAGCGAGTGAAGCGTTAACGGCGAAACAGCGGATGAAAGAAGGCGGAAATCAATACATTGATTCTAAGTCTGGACAGTACCCGTATACCTGTGTGTTTTGTTTACTATACGGTTCAAGCAATGCAGGTCGGCATTTGGGTGTGCTTGAAAACGGCCGGCCGGAGATGATAAGAAAGTAGCGTGATATTTCTGGAATGACTGTTAGGTGGTTCCTCAGCAGCCTGGCCACGCACTTACTTGACCGCGCCAGGCGTTGCGCGTGCGAAGTATAGCATGGGCGGTGTTCTCCGCCGCCAAGTGAACCGCGCTATCACAAAAGCAGCACAGCGATTTGAGAAGCTCTACTTGCGATTTCGGCGATGGTCAGTATTCCGCCCGGGGAGTTGAGGAATGCTAGAGACAGCGCGAACGAGAAAGACGGCAGATCGTCGTCCGAGCCGGCAAACCAGACGTCAAGTCGGGGCAGCCCCATGATGGCGTGTACGGCCGCGCGGTGTCGGCGGCGGCTGGCGCCCGCCTGTCGTCTGCTGCAGAGCTCGGCGGTTTCCGCACCCCCAGAAATGCCCGCGCGCGCGCGCGCCTGCTACCCCTCACCGAGCTCGCGCCCACGCGTCTGTCGTAAGCGAGCCGCCAGCGCATCCGCTCGGTTTGTTTGTTTAACAGCGGGCGCGGCTTCCAGCTTATCGTTCTTTCTCAGGCGTCCGGGCGGGCTTTTCCCGGCGCGTGCCATTCCGTGTTCGCTGATCAAAAGCGGGGCGCCGCAATCAGGACTTGCTAATAGAGCCTTTGAGTGGCCTGTTGTGGACAGAAGCAAAATAAACAGTCGTAGCCTGCGGCAGCCCTGCGTTTACTGTAGCAGTGATTTGTAAATGAACAATTTCGATCCAACAACGCCCGCGTACGCTGGCAACAAAGCTTCCATGTTGCTCCGGCTGATAGCGAGAACTAGGGGCAGCGCCTGACTGAACAGGCACTGTCCGAGAGGTCGCGAGTTCGATTCTCGGCCGCTGCGGAAGCTGTGCTTGGTGTAGTATGCGTGTATGGTAGGGGTTGCACGATACCTTCGTCAAAGATGGCGGATGTATGCTATCCGACGTCAAGCTCAGCGCCGGAAAAGTGAACGGAGTCTAACGTGTATACTGGATGCGAACAAGACGAGCGTGCATTGTTGCGAACAGTAATCTTACGCGGTTACACATCGAGCAACCATCATTGAAAGAAAGCCTAAGGCCTTGGGATTCATATTGGGAACCCAAACCTGAAGTTTTGTGATCTTAAATTCTGGGACTCAAGGTATGGGATCCTCTCATCTTTCGGATCCGCCTGACGACCCACATCCTGAAGTACTCCGTGACGTGCGTTAAAAGTGAGGCTTTCTACATGTCTGTTTAACATTAGCTTCGATTACTTCATATTCACATCTAACCCTATTATGGGATTTTCTTCGTTCAGTTGCTCAAGCATTTTTAATGGCGAAGCTGTTTAGCACATAGTAATTTTTTGTGTCCACAGTTAAAAATACCAAGAAAATGCCGAGCGCTCGTGTCTGCGTTCCTCGCGACGACCGCCCAGCGTCCCCTGCGCCCGTTCCTCAAGCCATGCATACCGACTTAGGGGGATTGGCAAAGATTGAAAAAAAAAAGAACTCCAGCATTCGCCGTAATCGTGCAACACTGGCTCGGTACGAGAAAGACACGTCATAACGTATACGCCCCTCCAAGGTGATGTCCAATGATTATCACATCAAACAAAACAAAAATGAAGGAAGCTCACACTTATAGCAGCAATGATGGAGTATAGGTCGTTGTGGCAGTGAAGAAAAAGCAAATCGGCTGCAATCGTGTACTTAAACCGGCGTGGTAGTCGTGAAGTTTTCGTACAGCTTCACTACCTTCAAGTATTGCGCGTTAGTGTGAGCTTACTTCACTTTTTTTGCAGTTGTTCTCTTGATTGACGGAGCAATATAATGTAATGCGGAAATCGCAAGTGGCTCAAGCGTTTTCCACTTACTCCTATCCTTGATTTCTCCCGTTCAAGCTTCTTTAGTACCCTCTTCAGACAGGCTGTAAACAATCGTGCGGGAATACTGTCTTTTCGCATCACCACCGTCCTGATCTGAAGGATTATCCTACCCGTACATTCCCTGTATACGTCCCCTGAAAGTCTTTCGTACGTCTTCTCTATTCCCTGGTCCTTCGATTCTTCAAGCACTGCAGGGGTGTCTACAGAATCAAGCGCTTTTTTGTAATATATAAATGCAATCTAAAGGGGTTTCTATCACGAACGGCTTTCTAGATAGCGACCTGCCCATGCTCGTTGATTCCGCTTGCCGAATTTGTTATTGCTTGTTTGGCTTTTTTTTTTTTAGTTCTCTTCGATGCCACTGCACATGCTTGCGCTGCATTTATTCCCCATTTCTCTGCTGCATACGCGTTTGCTCGGCCTAACGACGTCGTTATTTCGCCTTTTTCTCCGTTTGTTGGGCTCAGTATTTGCTGATTCACCCTAGGGTAAGTGCTCACCTTTTGTTGCGTCGACGGCGGGCTTAAATAAGAGCTTTTCAAAGCGATATGGTTAGTTGGCTAGGTTGGCGAACGCACACACCCGGCTGTCGTCCACCGAACGCGCACCCATCCGGATAACGTCCGAAAAAATAGAGTGAACTAGAACAGAGTGGTTCAAACGCCTATACTTTCATTACATCAAAAGTGAAGCCAAAAACGGGTAAAATTTGTTAGGGGCGCTGCTATCGCAAGACTTCAAAATGTGGCCCAGTGGTAGAATAGTCGCTTCACACGCAGAAGGCCGAGGTTCGATTCTAACGAGTGCCATACTGTGATATCTTCTTTAAAAGTTTTTTTCTCTTTTAATGTCCGCGAAAGCTTAGGGTCCGCCTACGCTTAAGGGTTACTATATCGACCTTTAGTATTTATTTTCTGTTCGGCACGATGGGCAACAGTCATACTCTGAGAGTGAAATCAATATTCGTGCTTCCTTGGAAGAGGCAATCACGAGCAAATTTGTAGTTTGCGATTATCAGAAAAAAACAGCACCGCAATTTTCTTAGCACCGAATACGTCATATACATATTTACGCCTACCTATACACATAGTATTTTCATACAAATATTACTGTATGAAACTCTATGCCTATACATGCTTTTGTTGCATGCGACGTTACATCTGCTTAATCTTCGCCCGATAAGTGTTATGGAACGGGACGCAGACGCTAGGCATGCATGGCTGAGCCGGACCGAGTTTTATTAGCTTCTTTCTCCTCCAGCCGATAGTAATGATAGTTGGCGGTTAGCCACCTTTGTCCTCTTCCTCTTCCTTACTAAATCTGCAACATACCCCCACCCCCGACGGGGACACTAGTGGGAAAGTGCAGAACACGTTAGTCTAGTTTTCCTAGATGGGTAGTCCGATGTCAATTCCTTTGTAGACGAGAGGTGGAAGATGCATCCTTCTTTATCCTCCATCTATGCTTCGCGGCACGATGCCTTCTTCTTGCTACCTTCTTTGCTACGACGGGGCACGCTGTTTTGCTCGAACCGGAGTGCCTGACGCAGAAGGCAAAATTAGTCCTCGAGTGAGCATGGATAAATCGTATTTGGATACAGCCTCAATCTCCTGGTCAGCGGACCCTTTCCCCTTTTCTGTTCGCTTTCGATGTTCCAATCTGAGTCCTGGCTGAGTTTTTCGCACTTGTGTCTGTATCGTCGTCATTGCCCTGGACTTCCTTCGCTGCACTTTCACATGCCTGAATCTGCGTGTTCCGAGACTTGCTGCCGAGCCACGCGTTTGGTACCTGCGGCGCACGAGTGAATGCCTTGCTGTAGTTGCACCCGGTACCCCTGCTAGGCCGTTCATCCATTAATCTTGAGCCGAGTATTTGCCATGCGCGATGGCTTGGCCGCGAGCGCATCTGAGTCTGGCATGGCATTGTCCTGGCTTCGGCGGGATGCCACGGAGCCGGCTGCTTGGCCGAACTCGGTCGTGCTGGTACTTCCCGCGGCCTGGTTTACCGACGACGTTGGAAGTGTAGGGTCGCTGTTCTGGTGTATCCTCTCTTCCACAGACGACGACGAACCCACGGTTTCGAAGGCAGGCCTTGTTGCGAAGGGGAGGACTGCGCTGGCCGCGTCCTTTTTCTGGGAGGTGCCACCTCTAAGAGGCCCCTGCTTCTTTTGAGGTGGCGACAAAGTCTTCATCACGGTTCCCGCCTTTCTCAAAGTTTGCTCAGAGATTCTCTCCTTTAGCGAAACCTTAGCGCGACTGACCGTGTATGAGTACTCGTCGGCCTCTTTTAAGTCCTTTACGAAGGTGTCAAAGTCGAGAAGGTTCTGAATGAGCCCGTCAAGCTTTCGAAGTTGATCCTGTTTTTGTTCTGCCTCACGGCACAAATCCGTAAGCATACTGATATTCGGTGTTGACGATTGCAAGGCACGCACAGTTGTACTGGCTAATTAAGTTATGTCCGCCCGGAGGATGACCCGCGAAATTCGAAGTCTTTCTACGACCTGCCGGTCATCAGAACCAGGGAGCGCAGCGAAGCAAGGGTCGGGATGGTCCGATGGGTGGGGCTCATCTCCGGGTTCTAGGCGAGGGGTCTGCGTCCAGCACGCAGCCATGGCAGGCACCGTTCAAGGGTGAGGCCTCCGAAATGAGAATATCCGACGTACCTGAGGCCACGCACTACCTTGAAGGCGCTGCGCTGTGAAGTCCGCTGGTCCGTCGTTCCCGGGTTTCACGGCACCAGAAATGTTATGGAACGGGACGCAGACGCTAGGCCATGGCTGAGCCGGACCGAGTTTTATTAGCTTCTTTCTCCTCTAGCCGATAGTAATGATTGTTGGCGGTTAGCCACCTTTGTCCTCTTCCTCTTCCTTACTAAATCTGCAACAATAAGTGCGAGTTCAAGCCGCGAGATGCTAGTCTGAGCTCGGCAGCGCTTTTCACCAAACATGAAAAATCGAGGGTAGATTAGGAGAAGAAACATACAGTGTGTTGCGACGATAACTGGAACACTTTAAAAAATTTTCCTGAGCGATCGGCCGCTCTGTTCGCGCTCAAACTTCACACAAAGGTCGCATTTTGTGGTCTATTTTGTTTGACACCGGGACAACAACGGTAGTTACCTGTTTATTCTGAAAATAAATAAAAACGATTTTCGCCTATGGGAAAATGGCGGCGATTTGGACGTGCGAGCCCGAAAACCGGGTTTTCTGATCGTCTGTTCGCTCATTTCTAGGTGCATTTTCTGGTCGTCTGCTGCACCATTTGGCTCCGTACGTGAATCCCAAACATGCGTTTCACTCTGCAGGTGGTTCCGTCGTTCCAACATCAACTTGCGCTGGCTCGCACGTCCAAATCAGCGGCCATTTTCCCATAGGCGAAAATCGTTTTTATTTATTTTCAGAATAAACAGGTAAGTACCGTTGTTGTTCCCGGTGTCAAACAAAATAGACCACAAAATGCGACCTTTGTGTGAAGTTTGAGCGCGAACAGAGCGGCGGATCGCTCAGGAAAATTTTTTAAAGTGTTCCAGTTATCGCCGCAACACCCTGTATATTTGGCCAACTGCTGTGCTACCGGTGCATATTTTAGCCAAGGAGACTACGCGCTGCACCTTCGGTTTGTAACATTAATGCTCTGTCTTCAAGCCACGGAGTGCGTTATTTTTCACGCAAAGGCTCCACGTAGCAGAAGTTCGTGTAGTAGACGATGCGACAGTTTTTACCAGCCGCCGCACGGCGGCGCCACCATCGCAAGAAATACAAGTAATTCCTCTTCACTTTCGCAGTAGTAATAATAAAGACTATTCATTTATGTAAATAATTATTTGCTTGTTTATATTTTTGTATGATTTTATAATTATTGATTTGTTTGTTGGTTGATTTCTAAATTATTCACGCAGAAGCTCAAGTTGCCACTGACCACCTCGTGGCGGCGAGACGACCGCAAGACTTCGTTACCCTGTTTTGCTTCATTTTTGGCAGCTCGTTTGAACCACTCTGTGTTCTAGTTCACTCTAACAAAAAGAACCCGCAGCTACTAAACCTTTGCTGACGCTTTCCGTAGCGTTCCACGCGTTTAATAGTGTGCGTACATCCCAAACAATAAATCACAGTAATATTCAGCGAGCTTTGTTCCATAGCATCGATTAGAAAAAGTAAACACGAAGAATCACTTTGCGTGCACTGTTTCATATAGTGCACCATAACAAAAAACAGGAAGAAACAGTAAGTGCTCGGTCAATTCCCATTGCCTTGCGACGCGCTCTATACATCGTACCGATGGCATTTGCAGCGTAGAGCTGAGCAAGACCGGCAGCCGCACGGTGAAGGCAATTTCTTTTCACCAGGTTTTATCGCATCAGTACGCAGGCATTGGTTCAAAAAGATATCCCCAAGTTAGCTGGTTTTCTCCGCTGGTTGGCCATTTGTTGGGATTGAAAGACTTCTGCAAGCGTGGCTCTACTTATGGTGAAGACGCCACAGCCGTTGAAGAGGTCGCCGCTGGTTGGTGTTCCCCTTGTTAGATACTTATTGTTTCGAGGAATAATGGCGGCGCTTCCATGCACAGAATGGCCTGTTGCGTGGAGCTGCTTTATGCAAATTCAAGCCTTCCGTGGGACATTTTGAAAGTGCATAGACGAGATTCACGCAAAATGAAAGCTTCTCGACGTAAATACAAAGCCGATAAAGTCTCCAAATGTTTACATAAACGGAAATGCTTGAAAATAAAAAAATGCTAGACGAGCAGGCAGATGTGTTAGCAGTGTGGTGTACTTGTGTGCGTTGAAGTTTGCGTAGCTAAGAACCGGGTCTAGACTGAACCGTAAATTTTCCATGATGGCCGGTATTATAGATAGTGGTGGGTACAATCATTCTTGATTGGTATGACTGCTACATTTTATCCGAGAAATGTTGCAGATCGCACTGCAAGCGAAGCGAAGCTCGCGAGGTTGGGGGTTAAATTTAGTGCCACCTGATGGGGCACCGCGTCGCTACTCAGCAATTTTTCGGTACGCTCGCTCCCATTGTCACCAGCGGCGATGGGCAGGTCGCTATCTATAAAGCCGGTCGTGGTTTCTATACTCCGAGGATTTCTCTATTATTTCCCTGACGACATGAATGGGATCAATCGTTGAGGAGCTTTTTCTAATAAATTCGGTCTATTTTCTCAGTTGTTCGAAATCTAGGGTGTCGCTTGTGCGTGTAGTTACTACCTTGGTAAGTAACCTGTATATAACAGAGATTAGGCTGATGTGTCTGTAATTCTTAAGTTCTTGCCCGTATCCCTTCTTGTGAATCAGAATTATATTGGCATTTTTTCCAGGCTAGGGGTAGCTTCATTTTTCAAAAGCAACCTGACAATAATTTTGCGAGTTAATTAAGTACATTTCCCCCTCAATCCTTAAGTGGATCCACGGTTATTGCTTCGTCTCCTGCAGCTCTTCCTATCTCCACCCCTTAAGTGCCTTTTCTATCTCGTGTTTAGCAACTATTGTGCTTTGCAGACTGTTGCATTCGGGCAGGGGTCCCCGAGATGAGCTCCGTTGTCTCCGTCATGCGTGTAGTAGCGTGGTGAAGGGAGCGGTCAGCAAATGTTGGTGCCGAAGCCGAAGGAAAACGTAACTGGTTTACTGCATGGCGAGAGGTGAACCGAAGAGATACAATGCCCTGACGGGCGAGGTTAGAGTACAGAACTTGAGCAGAGTGACAGCATTGGTTTGCTGCTCCAACAGGAATGCACTTCGGAGCATGGGGCTCATATTTATACCCAAAGCGCTAACGGTCAACAAGCGTTCCCTCTGCTTTTTGCACACTCCGCGACATGGTACAGACACACACAACGCTCTTTCCAGAGTTCGTGAAGGGTTGGTAGTAGCGTCGCGCGCTGAGTTCGAGAGCGGGGGAGAGAGGGTTTCTCCGCTGCTGCGGTTTCCGCGTCCTTCGGACGTGCATACTCCTCGAGCGCTGCCCGGTAGGGGCGCCACTGAAATCCCCCTAGCGGCCCGTTTCGAAAGCAGCCGCGGGAGACTCTCCCGCGACAATGGGGAGAGGACCGGAGGCTCCGGTCCGCTCCCCATTGTCGCCGCTGCTTTTGCGGCATGTTCACGACCGATATTTACCGTTTGTATGCTTTGGAAATACATGTTTATGTGGAACAGTCACCTTGTTTGCAAACGTAATGTACGAGAGTGTGAATGTTTCCGACACGGTCGTAGTGTGGTACATTCGGTCTATATAAGCACCAGGTGTGTGTCACAGACCAGCGTAGCGAAACCGGCATGTTGCATGGAGCTGATTGTAATTCCACTGCTCTGAAATTTACTAACAGTGTGTCCATAAGCAGCGTTTCATAAGATGGTCATGCTACGGCTATGCACTACAATGTAAATCGGTTTTGTCAGTGTGTTCTTACAGAATTTAGCGGATCACTAATACCTGACAGCACGCCTGTTACGCTTGCCAGTATCATACCTCAGATATTGATCACTACCCCGGAGAAACCAATGTGACATAAACTTCACGAACACTCTACGACAACAGTACGATGGATAATACAAAATTATAGTCGGGATCAGCAGACGACGAAAATTTAATGCTAGGTCGTCTTGTCGTGAAGTGAGCGCTCGCAAAATTTCATCTGTTACATTTATCCTCCACGCGCAGCACGGAGACGGGCTTATAAAGTAATCCGCTCCCGCGACTAAACTCTTCTTAGAAACATCGTCATATGACACAGGGAGCCTACAAAACCTAGCACAAACTGTAGTCAGAGGGCCTCATCAGATACACATTCTTCAACGACACCTTTTTTCGCTTGAGAACTGCGGTATTCTTCAAAAAATGCGTCCGCCGAGTGATCAGCCTTTAGTTGAAGTAAAAAAAACTATGAGAAAGTCAACGCGCAGCTTGTGTGTATAATTACTAAAACGTTCATTCCTTGGTTTCGCGCCGCATTTGAACACAATAGTCAAGCGTCCTCCTATCTCCCCTTATGTCTTGCGAAATATCAGTGCATTCCGCATCTGGTTAGTCTTACCTGGATTAAGTTTAGTTCAACGTCCTTAGCATTTTAGAAGCTACAGTTGTTTTTTTTTTTTTTTTCATTCCCGTACGAGCTATTCCATATTTTCCGGGCTTGAAGACCATTTATTTTTCCGTGGTTTCATTAACTTACCTTGGTTCTTGCTATAACGCGCACGTGGGCACATATTTAACGACGCACAGCCTTTGAATATAATTAGCATTTTCGCGTGGCTTATATTCCCATAAATGGCACAAGCAGCTGGAATTGGGTAGTCACATCCTCGAAACAGTTTTATCCGACGTGCAAATTCGAAAAAAAAGCCGGGTTTGTTGTCCGCGCTGCAAAACGAAACACACCTCTCACTGTGCCAGTATCAGGTCTAGACGGAGCGACAAACGAATATACTTGTGCCTGACGTGTTCGGAGGTCACAGTGGTGATATGCTGCTGCCGTCGCCGACGCCCGTAAGAGCGACCAAAAAGCGCGCAGAACCACGTCCCCAAATAGCTTTTGTTGGCGTTCCAGCACTCTACCAAGACGCGACTGTTTTTTGAAGTGCCGTAAATATACTACTTGCTTACAGACATTACCATAACACGTTGTTGAGGGCGCGGAAAGACAAAAAGAAGAGAAAAAAAATTGTGGTTGATTCCTCTGTCATAGGAATCGGTAAAACACGAAAGTGAAATGTGCAGCGAAATCTGCAGCTGAGCATGATTTGCGGTCGGTGGCTGTCTTGTGGGTGTGCGTGGCGAGCAACGTCCTGCTGGCGGGTCGCTTCGGCAAAGGTGTACTGGCGTCATTTCCACGACGGATATGACGGCAGTGAAATCTGGGGGCATCGCGGCATAGCACACTTGCATGTTAAAATATAAAACCCGAAGTATAACGTTCCCCATTAAACACAGCTGTTGGGCAAGTTGGTGCATTATGATTGAAAAATAGAGCGCGACTTGGACAACGACACAAAAGAAGAACGACGGGACAAGCGCTTGTCTCGTCGTTCTTCTTTTGTGTCGTTGTCCAAGTCGCGCTCTATTTTTCAATTATAACGTTCTCTTTAGTAATAAAGGTTGCTGCCCCGCAAGAAGACCCTGTGTGCAGGGGTGCACCCTTTACAAGCCGCTTGCTTCGTTGTACTGGCGTCACTTCCGTGACGGATATGAAGTCAGCGAAATCTTCGTGTATCCCGGAATAAAACACTTTCGTGTTAAAAGAACAAAAACACTGCACGAGCCCCTATCAGCCGCGCAGCGCTGCTCCCGTATACGCCGCGAAGAAGTGGCGGCAGGCGGTGCGTTCGCCGCAGCCGAAGTTTGAATCACGCCGACAGCGAAGCGTGCGCCGGCCTTTCCCATGCACGTTGCGGCGTGTTGGGATCAGGGTGTCGAACCGGAACCGGAACCGAACCGAAAACCGGAACCGAACCCGAATTTTTGCTCGGAACCGGAACTGAACCGGAACCGTATTTTTTCCGCCATTTTGGAACTGAACCCGAACCGGAACGAATTGAAGGAACCGTTCCGAACCGGTTCCGGGGCTCAAAACTGTAATTTCTAGTTTTCCATCCCGGTACCTTACCTTGCACCCGAAGATATTTTTACCATTCGCCAGACGGCACCACGCAATATTTTGCATAGTCTGCAGTTCCCAAGGCCCATAAGGTTCTCATCTTATTATTACCCTAAATTTAATGTAAAGTCCGTATACACTATTAGTTTGATTTAGGTATTGCCCATCTCCCCAAATTATCTTTCGGCATTTACAGTAACCTAAGTTAGAACGCATATTCCGTGGCAACATATCATTGGGTATTCTTTATGTTTCTATCTGCAGTGTGTTTAAAATCGTGTGAAGTTTTCATGTTGTTAATTCGAATGCATCCGTGTCCGCTTGGGAAGGCCTTCAGGGACACCATCAACAATAAATCAGTATCTTCCACTTATTTTAGTTTGAGTGGGCACTTATATAAAAACAGCACTGAGACACAAACACTCACAGTTCTCTACGTCACCATCACTTTTTCTTGTACAGTGCCGTTGTGTCCTTTTGTTACTGCCCTAGGAGAACATGAGAATTGAAAAAAAAAATTGGGGCCTCATTTTCACTTTTAAAGTAATGCGATAGCATTTCGATGCATGGATTTAAGTCGATTAACGCGGATTAGCGGGTAGACTAGGGTGGTTTAGTGAGATGAGTGAATGAACTAATGTGAATTAGTGGGACTGCGGTGTTGATTAATATGGATTAGAGGAATTAGCGGGTCAGTTAAGGCGGATTATAGGGTTGGACCAAAGATGATAGATTTGGGGTTCTTGGCATTTGTAAATTTTGCAGCGTTCTCTTTCTCGACCAATCAAAAAATTTAGTTACGCACAAAATAGCCGGAAAGTTATGTGTCGACCACCTGAATGCTATAAAAGGCCTTTTTTATGCACGTATTACGCTCTTATGTTATTTCTCGCGTAAGATTTACATCTCGCAATGAAGTTAAAAACTAATTGCCTAATGCCTCTCTTATATTCACCAAAAGGTTCTCAAAATGTGTATATATATGAGGTAAGACTATGAAGCAACTAAACTGAAAGAAAAAAAAAGGAACGATCAACTGGTTTGATGCGAAAGACACCCGATAGCATTCTCCGATACCTTCTCTTTCTTCGTGCTACCGTTCTGCAGCCTTCCACAGGTGTAGCATCTCAACCCCCGAACACAGCCCCTTCCAAGCTGAGGAAGAGGCGATAGCACGTGCGCTTAGCCAAAGGGCCGCCAAAAGTCTAATAACAGACTCTTATCAGGCGTGGCGCAACTTTGCCAACAGTGTATTGCATGTTACATCACTTCGAATGAACAAGTAGAGACCACCAACGAGATCAGCCAGGATTGTATGGGCACCAGCTCATACTGGCATCGCCGGCAGACAAGATCACCAACTTCGTGGCTGGACATTTGACCCGCTTAGCCAGCGCTGATGAAGCCGAGCCCGAGCGCATGCATCCTGTATACATTCCAGGAAATTAATTAGCACTATAGGCTCTCCCGTAGAACGTATTCCTTCCCGCACAAATCGCTAGCGAATAGCCAGGAAAGATTATTCCGTGGACTGCGGATTAACACCTTCCCACACATCACCAGTCTTCACCTCTTTGACGGGACACAATTCTCTCCATTTCGTCGCTTCTGTGGGGAGCCTGGGAACCTCATACACACAGTAGGCGGCTGCGACAAGTCCACCCTAGATCCACCCAACCTACACGTTTCCATAGAGATTTGGGAGAAAGCCTTGGCCAGCTCCGGCCTGGAAGATCAGTTTCTCTTGATGGAAACGACTGTCGACTCTACCCCTTGAATGAGGACGCCTCTCTGAAACTTTTCCTCGATTTATTTAAAGTTCATTTTCCCTCTCTCTGCGAGGGATAATTACTGCTGCTTGTGACTTCACTCAGCTATTATCTTTCGTAGAGCCCAACCGCTCACCTGTCGCTGAAGTGCCATTTAGCAAATTCCTATCTCCGGTGGTTCCCTATCCTATTCCGTCCTGTACACGGCGTCCAATGAGTCATTGAAGCCGTTCTTTCTTTCTAACTGGTACGTTAGCATATGAAAGATGAGCAGAAGGAAATCGCTTTAAACGCCACCAGCCACGCTTGACAGTCGGCGGCTGTTTTCGACTTCTAGCAGTGCTAATGATTTCGTGTTAAAGCTAAAGCGCCCTTGAAACAAGAAATACATGAAAAGCGTAGCAGACCAACCAATTTATTTGCAATGCAAAATCTTTTGCCTCATTGTGCGAAAACAGGGGTGCATGCACGCGTGCGTGCCTAGACATTTGGTGGAACCAAAAAAGATGTTGGGCGCTCAGGCTCTCCT
>NW_027526203.1:398349460-398434460 GCF_048455015.1 Haemaphysalis longicornis
CATGCCCTCGCAGCGTCATTTTGAATTTTAACCCAATCTATGACTCATTATGACTGCCTGATGACTACAATCAGGAAGCATTTTTTTTTATTTACCCCGCGTGATTCCGTTAATCCGGACCTTTCATTTGATACCTTACACACCTTAGCCTCATCCGTTTTACTTTTCACCCAATCTAATGTGGTCATTATTCTGTCTTAAGGGGCGCTGCCCAGTCAATTCAGCTAATTCATTTGAAACAGTAGAAAGGACAGCCCCCGCCCCCATTTCCCCCCGGCTCTCACCTCTTCCTTTGTGACCCCTAGTATATCAAGCCGTTAACAGTAGCAGGCGAACAACCAGCACGCCAGCGCCGCCGTGTGCTTTCCTACCACCCATTCCCACGCTCTTAGTGGATCCGTCAGGAGGAAAAGTTAAGACAACCCTTTTTTATGACCTCACCAGTCAATTATCACTCACGCGCCCAGCCGCGAAAATTAGGTATACAGCAAGTGCTTATGGCCATAAAAATTCAACAAGAAACTAAAAAAAATCAGACACCACCTCCCTCCCAACCGATCATGCAGATCGCGATTGGTGCCATACCCGCAGGTAACTTGAATTCCGAGCCCACAGTGACGCATGAAACTTAACAGCCAACCACAGCTGCCTGCTAGGCTACTCATATGTACTCAAACTCCAAATGGACTTAAAACTCCTATTTACTCAGAACTCAAAATGTACTCAAAACTCAATATGTAATCAAACTCAAAATGTGCTCAAACTCAAAATGTACTCAGAACTCAAAATGGACTCAAACTCAAAATGTACTCAGAACTCAAAATGGACTCAAACTTAAAATGGTCTCAAACTCAAAATGTACTCAGAACTCAAAATGAGCTTAAACTCAAATTGTACTCAGAACTCAAAATGAACTCAAACTCAAAATGGACTCAAACTCAAAATGTACTCAGAACTCAAAATGGACTCAAACTCAAAGTGTACTCAGAACTCAAAATGGACTCAAACTCAAAATGTACTCAGAACTCAAAATGGACTCAAACTCAAATTGTACTCAGAACTCAAAATGGACTCAAACTCAAAATGTACTCAGAACTCAAAATGGACTCAAACTCAAAATGTACTCAGAACTCAAAATGGACTCAAACTCAAAATGTACTCAGAACTCAAAATGGACTCAAACTCAAAATGTACTCAGAACTCAAAATGGACTCAAACTCAATCGGACTCAAACTCAGTCGTGATCACTCGGCTCAAACTCACTCAAGCTCAAACTCACCATGCCACACTAGCCTCGCGCTCACTCAAACTCAAACTCAGGCGTGAGTTTGAGTCCAAATGAGTCTGAGTGAGTGGACTCATGAGTGAGTTTGCCGACCTCTGCCCATATGTTCGTCATGAGCTAGACATCCTGCTATTGGGCGGCTTTTTCACGCACTTCCGGCAAAGAGACGAGTCGTCTGCTCAGCATCGGCTCGCCCGCTGATCTGCCAGCGGAGTGCCGGAGTGTTGGACATTTTACGACAAACGAAACAAGTGTAAACAAACGCTTAACCGTTTGTATTGAATGCAACACGGCCATAGCACGACATGGATTTTATGTTACATGAGTACGTACCATAAAGAAAGCCCCGTGACACTTATTTGGTGCAATCGCAGAGAACGCCCTGAGCCGAATGCCAGGGTTTGACGCGTACATTTTATTCAACTTCAAAACAATCCAGAGATGCGTTTCGAACGAACGCAACGTCACAACATGCGTTGCAAGTCTGAACCGCGATTGACAGACGATGGGTTGCCTCCTCCTGCCCGTCGTAAATTCGGCACTCACCTCACACCCGGTTTACGTGGACGAACAGCAAGTCACAACTCTGGCGCGCAGGCGAGAAGGCTTTTAGCCAGGCACACTGCACATACCCCATGCGAGGTTGAGTGGTACGTCGTTCGAGAAAGATAATCCAGACCATGGGAAGCACTATCCACCCGCAGAAGTACAATGTCGCATTTCATCGCGAAACGAACGCGTCCACAACACACAGGAGGCGATGCACACACACACAGCTTCGGTCACTGCATTGGCTTAGCTGCAAGCTTCGTTCGGACAATCAGCGATGCTACGACGATACAGAGCTGCGTGAGGACGACGTGCTAACCACTTCACGTATTTAACAACACAGGAGCAAAGAACTAGGTTAATCGGAAGCAAAAAATATGTCCTCCATTATAGTGCCTGAAATATACTGGCTAGTGTGCCGAGGGCGGGCTCCAGGCGGGCGCCGGGAGCGATGTACGCGGCCGGCTGCAGCTTGGGGCGCTGCCGTGCGGGAGTGTGCGCGTTCGTTCGGCCCGAGCAGATCGCGCGGTTACCTCCGAGCGGCGGCGCAGACGGCAGCGGCAGAACTTTCCATTCCCGCTTGCGACGAAAGCGAGCGAATGCGACGGAAATTCTGTCGCGCGACGAAAATTTGTCCCGACCATCGACCATTCGACAAAAACGATCGTCGCGCGACAAAGCGACGGAATTCCTGCCGCTTTCACTCGCTTTCGTCGCAAGTGCGAACGGGCCTTTATGCGCAATCACATAAAACAAGCTCTTGCTTATCGCCTGAGCATACGGTTTATATCTGACTACGTTACACTGTGCTTGCCAGTGTATTTAAACGATGTCACTAGGTTTGAAACGTACGCGCTCGGCGTGCAGCTTTGTAAACGCAAGCGGCCTCACATACGCACGCTATTTTGCTGCTAATAGAGTTTTAGTACAGCGTTTGTGGCCTTTGCATACGCTAAACGCTAAATTTTTGCATCCCGCTACGTAAACACTGCGAGGGGAGTTTTAGTAGAGCGGTAGAGCGTCTAATCAGTTTTGCGTAGCGACACACTAATGCATACGGCGCCATCTGTCAAATGTTTTCCGAAATGTCTCGCCGGCTCATCTGCTATCGGAGTGCCGGAGTGTTTGGACATTTTACCAATTTTACGACTATCCAAACAAGTGCAAACATACGCTTTCCCGTCAGTGTTGAATGCAACACATGGGTGCAGCTTGTCAGAACACGGGTTCTCGCTGATCGAGTGCGGCGTTGGTTTGCTCTGCGCCTTCCCGTTCATCGCCGCTGATAAAGCGATCCAATCCGGCGTGTTTTGTGCACGGGTTCTGTGTCGGTTTAAAATGCCCTTTTTCACATGCCGCCGGTAGTAGGAATTACAACCGCCGCAAAATAACACCCGGCACCAACGGGGTCACATCTGAGACCGCGCTTTCTGGATAAACAGTGCGCGGTGCACCAAAGGGAACGAGCGCACGATTCCCCCCGCGCGGCTGCGAATTCGCCGCCGATACCAACGGCAGCTACGTACACCGCGAAAGGGCAAGGCCAGGCCGCACACATGCGGCCAGGTCCTTCGTTCACTTTTCCAGCCTTTAGAGGAGTGTCCATGGGGTCAACAAAGATGAAAAAGCCGAAAGAGCTGGCCCGTAGCAGACGGCAGTCTGTGGGAGCGCAATAGCGGAAGTTCGTCACCGCTGAGGAGCGGAGCATCATGGGAGGGGAGGCCAACAGCGAAGAAACAGTTGAAAGGAGGAGGAAATACGGCGCGACGATAATGCGCGGTTTTTGATTTACGATTTCTCAGCTAATACTCATCGCTTTAACAAAATTCTTGCAGGAGGAGATTGCTAATACATTGCTTTATTTGGTTACATGTACATCCATGCATCGGCGGAAGGCATTTCAGGACCCCTTTAAGGAAAGCCGGCAAATAGCCGCTACATCACTGTAATGACGTCATTCCAGCGGTAGAAGAACGCCAAGACTGGGGAAGAGAGAAAAATATGTTAAGCAAGTTTGTAAGTTATCTGATGGGGACAGAGCAGTACTTTTTGTCTGAGGGACTTTCGGACTTCCTGATCTAAGTACTGGATGTGTTCGTTGACTACTTTCTGCTAGCATTCAAGATTTCGAACAAAGTAGAAAAAAGTGTTGCAGGGTTGCTTATTTGTGGCCAAAACAAAACATTTGCACAAAAAAACCTACATTATGGCTTCGTTTTTGACAAGGAAACCTGACAAGGAAACGAAAATCGAGGAGGAGGAAAAGGATGAAAACGTTTATTCAGGAAAAGGGAGAGGGGAGGGGGAGAGAAAGAGTTAGGAGCGGTGGGTGGCCATCCTATTCCGGTAGGCCGCGCAGGGTCACCGCCGCCTTCGCCCGAGAACACAAAAAAAATTAACAGAAAAAAAACAGGCTTGCTTTTTTTTTCTCCGAACCCGTTCGAACCCGTTTGAACCGGTTCGAACCGGTTCGAACCGGAACGGAATGGTGCGCCGGAACTGAACCCGAACCGAACCCGAAAGGCTTGAACCCGAACCCGAACCGAACCCGAAAAAATTCCGGTTCGACACCCTGGTTGGGATCCGATGGCTGTCGCTTCAAGCCTGAGTCATCGACACAGAGTCGCCAACTCGAAAGCCGCCCGTAGTGGAGGCTCCGCCACAAAGCAGAAAAGCGCTGCATGAAGCTTGCAGCACAGTGGCGAGCTGATTCGTAACAAAACCAAGATATTCTGATCTTGTTGTTAGTAGATGCTGGTCTAACGGTTCGAGAGTACAACGCGGTTTAAAGCATTTCCGCTCCTCTCATTATCGCTGTCATTTTGTGTGTAACGTTACCTCTTTCATCCCTGGGGGCATACATTCTGTTTTTATAAGCTTATACCAAGCTTATTCTTAGTTTGGTTCGAGGTACCAAGGTACCCCATTTTTTAACGTTTCTCCAATTCTTGCCATTCCTAGGCATGAATGTTACCAACCTTACTTTTGTTTATTAATGCCGACAGGTTCTGCAAATTCGATTTCCTCTTCTGTGTTGCACACTTTCACAGTCCTTCGTTTCCGAATACCCAGCTTTCCCGCCCCAAAATACGACCGCGCAAGAACGTAGTACAACCCTAGCAGAAAAGAGATAAATCGCAAGAAATACGAAGTCGGCTTGAATGTTAACACTACTGAAAAGCTTTGCGGAACTATGAATAGTTTTTGTGTTATTCGTTTTCCATAGTTACTTCACATACATTTCATTGGAATCGTTTCGTAGGCTGTGGAATCCGTTAGAGAAACATTCTGAACTTTAAACTATGCACCACAGCAAGCTTTTGACCTCAACATTAGCTGCACGAAAGTTTATTGCACCACGCCGAATGACCTCTGAGTAATTAATCCCTTCTGAAAAATTACCAGTGGCTTAGCTCGGCTATACGCCAGGATGTACGTAGCGTGAGCTAAGGTTCAGCTGGTTATTCTTAGCTTTCCTGGTTGTCTGGGATTAGCTTGATTATCATGCTTACAGCTGCTTCAATGACACACACACGGTATACGCATTATGTAACACGTATATTTATCAAGCGGCTGCGGCGCAGCGTCGCCCCAGAGCTAAGCTGGTTCCACAGGCGCACTCCAGTGTTGCTGCGACGCACGAGCCATCGGTTGTACACCCGGCCACCCCTCGCATGATCATCAAGTGGACCGGGCCGCCATGTGCAAAACGGAGGTCGGCTAAGACGCTGGGCGCGTGGGGTGTGTGAGAGACGTCGGGCAGCGAGCAACGTTCTGTGAGCCATGGGACGTCACTGCTCCTCGCGCATACGCAGCACGCCTCTCCAAGGGCCACGCGAAACTGCTCAACCTCGGCCAGTGTAGCTCACGCTACAAAAAGAAAAAAACTGCGATGGGCCGGAAAACTGCTCCTGGCAATAGCGTCTTTTGTCACCTGCGATAGTTTACCTATTGTTCTTAAGTTTTACTTCCTCGAACAGCTACATGCTATGTGATTAACGTTGCTAGGTTGCCATTCAGTATGGATTTGCTATCTTAGCTCTCGCCGGTTATGACCACGAATTTGTTCTGAAGCGCTATAAACTCATGCGCTCTGTCACCCACTGACTGCAAGTTCGGTTTCTTTCTTTTAGACAGTTCCATCGTTTCCCTTTCCAGATCAAGTATTATTCTGTCGCTGCTTTTAATTTTGCCTTGCACCTCAACGTCCTGAACAATACCTGGGCTACCGCTTAGAATACAATCGATTTCGCTTTTAGTTTCTCATTTAAGTACAAGTTACCTTCAGCCTTTAGGTTATTGCTCATTACAAATCTAACCAGTGTGCCTCCTAGGTTATTTTGACTGCTTTTTCCAAAGTTTCCCCCAGCACGTCCGCCTGCTTGCTTCTTTCGAACTATTGCGTGGAAGCCTCCCATCACTATCGGCTACATTGTTTTTACCTTATTCATTGACAATTCGAGTTTCCCGTGGAAGCAATAAACAGCCTCATTATCGTCGCGACGGGTTGATGCATAGGTTTGAAGTATTCTAACATATTGCCACGTGTTGCTTAACACCGGCGCCAAGAGGCGACGGTGACGACGACGAAATGGCTTGGTTCAGTCGCCTTCAAGGGCCACGGAACTCAACAACCATGTGTTTGTAACACGAGGCAATATACGCATACGGCTCTTGTTTAGCTTGATCACAACGGTTGCGACTCTTTCGTTTAGGCTGTAAGGTTCTTGCCCCTTCCTTTGCATAAACGACTTCTTTGGCCCCTGGAACACCGATGACAGTGCGGTGCGTGGCTTCAAAGCTTTTATGAGCACCTTCAGGCCTCCGAAATTGATGCCAGTTTGTGACCGTCTACCTCTGAACATTTTTGTTTATTTTCTTGTGCGTGCGCGTGCGCGTGTGCGTGTGCGTGTGCGTGCGCGTGTGCGTGTGCGTGTGCGTGTGCATGTGCGTGTGCGTGTGCGTGTGCGTGCGTGCGTGCGTGTGTGTGCGTGCGTGCTCGCGTGACTACGTTTTCTTCAGTGCATATTTATTAACCATCTCAAGAACCAAGCCTGTGCAGGGCTGAGCTCTTCCTGCTCTCTCTTTGTAAATCAGGCAATGTACCCTCCGTGGCATAAAATATTTTAATCGCTGGCATGCCGTTTAATATCTAAATGCAGTAGCACAGATCAGCTTTCTTCGCTTGGCAGTCTGAACGTAAACATGGGCAGGTTCCGGTTCCAGTGGCGGTCGTTCTAAACTCTGATTTATAGCACTTCCCGCTGTATCCCTAGCCTGGCCGCTGCCGTGGACAGGTGCTTTAGAGCTGCTAGGGACTGACGGCCGTGTGCTCGGTTGCAGGTAAACTTGGGATATTTCTGGAAAATACAGCGACAAGGCCACAGGGTAGCCACAGTGTGTCCCAGAGAGCCTTCCTTGGTGTCCACTATCCGGAATCGCCTTTCGCGTATCTGGAGTGATGTTTCCTACCTGTCCATGTAACACTTCAAAACCGGGAATGGAAGATCGATTATCAGGAATTATCGGCGGGCGTCCTTCTTTAGTTCTACTCGGTACTTATAAAAAAATGGTGCACCCCGCGAGACTGGCCACAGCGAAAAATGAAAAGCGCGAACGTGCTACAGAAAAAGCCCTTGCTCAGCTCAGACGGCACCACTTTTTCGTAACACGACGAGCACACTTGCAGCCGTGCTACCGTACCTTTCTTGTAGTGGATGGAAGCAGATAGGGAACATGATCATCGCATAATCGTTCTTCAGAACATGAAAATTAGCTACAACTGAAAAAAAAAACAAGAAAACATGCGACTAATTATGTCGTATTTTAATTTTTTGTTTATTTCATTTTTTATATCCGTTTGTGTTAGGCAAAAATGCTTGCAGTACAAAATTACAGAAGGAGGTCCCAGAAACATGTCTCGTGATGAAGGCCTCCACAAACACCTTTTTCGTAGCAGCGACTCTCCTGCTGCCACGCTCCCCCTACCTTTCTCGGTAGTAGTGAACTGCATCCAATATAGAACCTAAATATCGCATAAGGCTCCTTCGGCAGGAGGAGGAATGCCTTTAACGATGAAGAGAAGTCAGCCTAGCAGCGAGATTAGCTTGCTACTCCCCATGAACATGAGAGGTGCGAAAGTGAAAGCAAGCGAAGACACAAAAACTCATACAGACACTACAAACGCAAATAAGCACACAGAAAGTGACAGACGCAGGGTGTCGTAACGGGGACACACACACGGTACATGTTCTATGTGCTCACGAACACTGCATACGTGACAGTGAGGGGAGGGAACTCGGCGCGTCTTGTGCAAACAGTGGCTGGTAAAAGCGACGTTGAGGCGAATGCAGCGAACAACTGCTTCATCGCACTTTCCCAGGCAACACGGCATTCGGAAAGTGCAGGCGGGGTCAGTTCTATACAGTTACTGATAATTTTTTGATCTGTCCGTCCATATTGAGCGTTGTAACTGCCGCGCCACGGAGTACGGAAGTGTCGCGGCGTCACGTCGAGAGAAAGGAATCGGTATAATGACACTAGACTGGGTGTGGGCCGCGCAAGCTTTTTCGTCGGCCACCACATTCCCATTCACCCCACAATGTCCAGGTAGCCACTGTAACACTACCTCGTGAAGCAAGCTGGCAGCCTGTGTATGCAGGGTGTGTATTTCGTGGGCCAGTTGTTCACGCAGAAATGATGCTAGTTGTTGAAGCGCCGCCCGTGAATCTGTGAAAATCACCCACACAGAAACTTCTTGCCCAAGGATGTACTGCAAAGCGGAGCGCAAGGCAGCGATTTCTGAGGTCGTTGATGTTGTTTTGTTGCTTAACCTGGCCGCCATTGGGGTCCGCGTAGATGGAACCCAAATTCCGACCGCAGATGATGTGGTCGTCACCGATGCGTCAGCGTATCTATAGATATGCTTGTGGTTGGGTTAGCAATGCCACATGTGCTCAGAGTGAAGTACTTTGGGGCTGGAACTGGCAACCTTGATTTACTGCTGATACCCGGTGCTGTGGTAACAATTCTCCAAGGGGAGTACATCCAGAGAGCGAGATGCAGCGGCGCAGGTTACTTCTGACTCAAGGGTGGTAGAGGTGGTAGAGCCAGAACTCAACGGCTTTCCATGGGCCCCAGTCGCCAGCCGCAGATGTAGGCGAAGCTGCTCCTCTTTGACCAGTACACTGGGTAAGAAGCGCCTAGACTCTCGTATGGCCCCCAGCGTAGAAGTTGTCTTCTGAAGACCAAGACAAAACCGCAGAGCTCGGGCCTGCATACTTTCTAACAGCCTTGTGTTGGTCTTGGAAACTGGGCCGAGTTCTTGGAGGCCGCATCGGAGCAGTCCTTCGCAGAGTGCTCTGTTGAGACGTAGCAGGGGCCCAATAGAACAGCCTCTTGAACCGCTGGTCAGTATACGTAACACCTGAAAAAAGGAGCCCAGCTGCTCTTTCAGGAAAAGAACGTGAGGGGACCACGTCAGCGACCTGTCAACTGTTACGCCCAGGAATCGGTGAGAGTCCCCGAAGGGTATGGGGACTCTTGCCACAGAAAGATGATAGCGGGAGACATCCCGCCTGGTGAAGGCTATTGCCGCACATTTCCTAGTCGAGATTTCGAGGAGTGTCGTGCCAAAAAGTCCGCTATTCAATTGATGGCTTTTTGAAGGCGAGCTTGTAAAACTCGCCTGTTGCGGCCAGAGCTCCAGATGCAGATATCATCGGCCTAGAGCGATATTTCAACAGTGTGTGGCACGCACTTCTCAATTTCAATGAGGCTGAGAAAAAATATGGTTGGGCTTAAAATGCCGCCCTGTGGCACAGCTCGCGTACCATTGTGAGCGGCTGTTTCGCCGTCCTTCGGAGACATAAAGACACATCTGGCAGCGAGATAATCGGATATCCACGCATACATGCGACCTCCGATGCCTGCTAACTCTAATGCAGATCTTATTGCCTCATGTGCCACGTACAGGTAGTCTGCTTTAATGTCAATGAACACTGCTACGGTGACGCAACGCTGGGATAATGCACTCTTTATGTCATTGACAAAGGCAAGTACCTTCTCGATGCTGCTGCGAGGCAGTCTGAATCCAGTCATTTTTGGGGCATACACGTTCCGGTTTGTCAAGTCCCAGACAAGGCGAACAAGGACCATTTTGTCCATCAGCTTCCCCACACAGCTCGGGAGTGCAATGGGCCGGTAAGACTCAATTTCCGTTGGGATTTTCCGGGTTTGAATACAGGAACAAGGCGACCGCGCTTCCAGCCCGGTTCGAGGCGGCCCGTTTCCCAGCTGTGGTTGTGTGTGCCGAGAAGTAAGCGCTTAGCTTCGTCTCCAAGGTGCGGCCAAGCTGCATAGCTGATGTCATCTGGACCCTGGGCAGAAGCCTTGTGTACGGAAGGCAAGGCACCAAGTAGTTCTGCCATTGTGAATGGCTTCTCTATGACGGTCACATTTCCAGAGGGCACATAGACAGCTGCCAGGCTGGCAGGTATACGGCTGGAGCCGACAAGGCTGTGACCTTGGCGCGAAACTCTTAGCGACGTCTAGATCACGGCGGGTCTGCCGCAAAGAGAGAGAATAGATAGGTGCTCGAAAAGTGTAAATTAGCTATAGCGAAAGAGACTGCAATAAATTCTACCTTTTTTATACGAGCCTCACGATGGACGCAGCTAACCGGCAGCACTTTTTTGTAGCGCCGACCCGCCCAATAATGTGCCGCAATTAAAATATGCGTAATTGGCGAAGTTAAAGGGACTCTGCAACACTGGCGATAAACGATGTAACTCTTTCCTTTGTGTCTGAAAGCACTGAGAAAGCTACGGTTATCGCCAGCCCGGAAGCGGCACTACGGGATTTGCTTGTCGCGGCAGATGCGCCTTCCGTTTCTGCTTTGCTTCTGTGGCATTTTTTTAAGTGGCTAACGAATGTGTTTATTGCTGCAACTGAAACAAAGCCGGCCAATAGCCGCTACACCGCTATAATGACGTAATCCGAGCCCTTGAAGAACGTCAACACCAGGAAATAGAGAAATTTCTTTTTAGCAAGTTTCTAAGTTATTTGATGGGCAGAGCAGTAATTTTTCATTGATTGATTATGAGGTTTAACGCGCCGACGATACACAGGCGGCGATGCCCGCCGTTGTGGAGGGACAGGGGTTAATTCTGACCACCTGGGGATCTTTAACATGCGCCGAAATCTCGAACACACGAGCGTCGCTTTTCGGCTCCATCAGAAAAGCTGCCGCCGCGGGCGGTCAGTAATATTGACTGAGGTATTTTGTGACCCCTTATTCTATAAGTACTGAGTGTGTTTATTAACTATGTTCTGAAAGGATGTAGAATATTAAAAAGTCGAAAATGTGTTGCAGGGCCTCTTTAAGGCACTTAATCAATATAGTACAGTAAATGTAGTTCAGTGGAAAAAAAAAAACCAAAGCAAAGCGAGAAACCAAAAATATAACCACACGAAAGCTGAAGTCACCCAAATTAGATATCGACAACCAAATCTGGCGACCATCTGCCGTCTCCGGAAACCAAGAAAATTGGCGCAGCTTGCACGGTGCAAGGCTGGAGAAGCAGCAGCAGCTGACTGCCCCCCTCCCTTCGTCGGAGACCCGGCTGTTGCACCTCACATTTATTTCCGAATTTGCCGCTGAAAGTTCTCCGCTACTGGCAGGCCCGGAGCGTTTCGTCCGCAGGCTTTCACATCTCTCCCAAAGTGGACCGCGTTAGCACGCGCTGGAACCCTCGGCCAATTCCAAGGCCGACGCCCGCGCTACGAACCCAAAGGAAATGCTGTGCGCCCGGAATGCGATGATGGCTCAATCGGATAGACGCCGGTTCCACAACGCGAGGGACCCAGGTTCGGTTCCACCCACGGGGAGCGCTTTCTTTTCTGTCACTTCACTCACGATCGTTCATCATCATCGTCAGAGAAAGTTGAGTGTCCTGCAGGGCGTACTGGCGTACAGCGGCATCAGTGGGGAGACTCAAGCTTCGTTTTAAAGCGGTCTTTGTGCTCCAAGCACCCCAGATAGAACAGATGACGCGAGAGCAGTGCGTAGGGGAATAGCGTGAGGGGTGGAAGGGGGACGGAGGAGAGGGTGTTACGGGGCAGGGGTGGCACAAGACTACTGTTGTTTATCGGCATTTGCAGCGAAGCAAGCCCGCGCCGCTCCGAGCTTTGCACTCCGGCCACTTCTGCTACTTTCGCCCAGCAGCACAGCAGTTATCCGGGGGCATAGAGTTTCTTAGCTCGGCGCCGCGCAGAGCATTCAGCGACGTTCAGTTGGCCATTAATGCTTACTCATTTACAATTCATACGAAGAGCTTAGGTGTCCCTGGCGTTTTTTATTTCTTGTTTTATTTACAAAGGCTTTGGTACTCAGCAAACGCACAGATACAAGAGCCGTATAGTAGCGCCGATGGCGGTGAAAAAATGCTTATGGTACCACGTGCGCCTGCGTAGTAATTCCGTCGTCTGTAATTGCGCAAAAAATGTGTCAAGGGGAGGCGTGTTACTGGATGACTTTCCGGTTCCTTCCATACCTCACGATACCTCGTCCCATGCCGTCCCTCAAACGTAAATGACGTAACCCAGTTTTTCCCTCACATCCGTCCACGACACACCCGGCAATGTTCTACCAAACCTCCTTGTGTTTCCCCAGTCTTCTTGACAGCCAATACGTCTTCATTCCCGTAAACCGGCCACACCTCGCCATTAGCGTTAACGTCCGGGGCGCTGCCGCTTACATCGACCGCTTCAAGCCCACTTTTTGAAGCAACTCTTTCAATAAACATTTCTATTATGAACACAGATTTTCAGGTCAGCGGAGTTTCTTTTTTCTGACACTGTGCATGACTAGGAAGCGGGGGAAGTTACGAGAGCTTTTGAAGTTTACGTTAGGTGGAAGTGCAGAGAAGACCCGTGGTGCGGACCTTTTTCGGGGCCCGATCATTTCAAAGGGATGGCTTAGAACATATTATATATGTACGGCACTGTCAACAGCAGGGTATTTTTAACGGCGACGAGGTTAAAGAGGCCCTGAGATGGGGTTATGGTATCGGAGGGCAACGGATATTTTTTGAACTAATCTGTGACGTAGTAGTCCGACGTTGATTACGAGCGTAAAAACACCAGAAAGCTAGGAAAAACATCTCTCGTGTCCGTTTCCGTTTATGCAGTGCTAGATATTTGTATTATACTGAAGTGTGAAGCAATTACACACCCGGCTCGACGCTCACCTATTCTTGGCGGAAGGATACCGTGAGCGCAGGCGCAACGACGTGCGCTGTGCGAGCGCTCAGCGCTCCGTTTCTTTTATAAGAGTTTCATCAGTTTCATTTGTTTTCTTGGCTGCTGTACCCGAAAGGATTGTTTGCACCCTCCTCTGTGTTTCGAGCGTAGCCTCGACGTTGTTTCAGTTAGGAGGTTGTAGCGAACGGCGCGCCAACGGAGCGCCGCGCCGACGACGAAGGCGGGAGCTCCTCACGTAGCGCTTGGACGACGCCGGGCACTGCTCGTGATCACGAGCTGCGCGCTCACGTGTGCTAACGCTGGCTGAAGAAATCACAAGGTAAATGTAACTGGTAGCGAAGCTTCCATAGAAGCCCATACGTTCAGAAAATGGCGGCTCTTAAGCTGCACATGGGGCTTACGCCATCTGTGCGAGGAGGAAACACTTCCGGCGGAACAAAAAATAAACGGGATGTGACGCAAGATCCGGTCAGAAAGTGACGTCATTTTGGTGCATTAGCGGGAAAATTTGACTTCAAAATAGCTTTAGCAGGCCTCTGATCGCTGAGGGCTCATGCCATTGCAAGCTGACGCGAGTTGGCGAGCCCTTGGCGTGTGTGCTTCAAGTCAACGCCAGCTTAACTAGTACAGACTCGTGACTAGAGAAACGTACTTTCGCATACTGTCGTATGATTTGCCTCGGTGTTTATAAAAACTTCTTGCATTTTCTCTGAACCTTTGTTCTGTATTCATGCCTTCCACTGCTGTATAAAAGCAATCAGCTGTTTATTTTGATTGCAGTGGGTGGTGAACCGGGAACCGGGCACGTACCCCCCTCCCCCGACCGGAATTTTTTTTCTGCCTTGGGATACAGAGCACAAAATGACACTTGACCACTCTCTCCGGCCCCCCTTTCATATCAAAAACGTGCCCACTCCTTACCGCGATTCAAATTTCTACGTACGCCACTGCTGGGTTTGATTGCGTCGCACATACGCAGGCTTCGTGCGTGCATTAAGTATACATCAAGGTTGTATAATGCTTGCTCAGGGTGTGCACTGCTGTTCTAAGAGAAGAAATAACGCATAGTCATGCTATAATCGAGACATTTGAATTTTATTCCAGGGTAAACAGAAAACAACTTTACCACCCTGCACAAAATCAGCACGTATACAATAAGTACAAAATGTTCGTGGGCACTACATGCATTACGATTTTCCTTACGCGCCAAAAAATTGATTTTACCCCTAACACATAGCATTAGGAGCAATGAAAGCGTCAACAGCAGAACTACATCGAAACAAGAGAAAAGAACTAGGCAATGCATCTTGACGCAGAAAACCGGGCCGCAGGAATGCCGATTCACGAAAGTGCAGTGAGCACACCGCCGCTGTCCCGGCGTCTTATCAAGTAGACATGGGCTTCTACAGAAGTTCACTCAGCATTCACGCCTGCAATTTCCTGGTTGCATTGTTAGGCAAGTGTCGCAACAGATAAGTAAAAATAGGAAAAATGGATCAATGCAAAAGAAAGCGACGGCAGTATGTAGAAGCACATAGGAAAGATCTGGCAGCAGCGCAGCACGGAGCAGCACAACACAGTACTGCGATGGAAATAATGCCTGCGCATGCAAGTGCGGGAAGCAACGAGCACTACAATCGTTGTAATGCAATAGAGAAGGCACTGAGATAGACAATTAAAGCGACTCGTTTAAATTCGAGTGGTACTACGCCGAGAAGTCCTAGAGTAATTGACACCACTTGCTCCGAGCCAGCCTGAGGTGAAATCAAGATATAACTGTGACATAACAAAGCTTTAGACCCATTCTTTTTCTAAGCACCACCACGCCCCCTTACACAACCCCCGTGCACGTATTAACAGTACTGTAGTTTCGCGTTACCTGTGGAAATGAGAGGCAAATGGTGCAGTAAAACGCCAGGCGTACGGGAGTTGCTGTTGCAACCTTGTACAGCACATAGTTTCCGTAGGTACCCAGGAAAGCGCTACGCTCCAACCGTTGGCAGCATCGTCACGTAGTTCACCGTGCCCGCCGGGCACGGTACTAAACGTGTTCACCGACGATACAACGCACCTCGCAACTCCACGCACAGCAAAAATTAGGTGCACACCAAATTAACAAGGAAAAACGAATGCAAATGCGCACCACCAAAACACGCGAGGGGCGTTTCCGACCAGACGAACTTTAGGAGCGCCTTTCCGAACACTACAAGGACTGCATCACAGAGCAATGACATGTGCTATTCTTCAGAGGGCGCTACAAAAAAGGTTTTTGAGAATGAACAACATTTTTATGTGTTAACGGAAACAGGAGCGGCCGTTCAGCGCTGAAAACGAAACGACGGCACTCTGCAGTTTCCGCATAGCGACATCTAGCGAATTCGTCCCAAAGCAAACGACACAAAATTTTGTTGCCTAGAACTGTTTGCTTACGCTTAAAAATGGCTTGAATTTTGGATGTTTTAGATTAATCTCTCACAATACAATAATTTTCCTTTAACAAAGTCGTAGACTTCTGCTGAAGAGCTCAAAAAAAAAAGCATGATGTCGACGCCGCCGTCTAGTGGGAACAATTAGCACCAACTAATGCATTAACCAGAATTCACGCCTCCGCTAAATATTTCGACGTAACATGAGTAAGGTAAATTGTAATAATTCCGCAGTTACCTGTATTACCTTGCCCTACATGATTTTAAAAGCGTAAAATAGCTTTGCTAGTTCATAGGCGCATCTGTACCATTGGGAGCGTGGGAGGCTGAAGTAGAAGCAGAAATTTTGCTCGCTCTTCTGAAAAAAATTGCAATTTGTCGCACTCCTGAGCATCATTTAGCAAGAATAATGTAATAAACAACATCAACTAAGATTACTTGTATGAAGCGCCCAGCGAGGCATTTGCTGTACCATAAAGTTCCGAAAGAACCCCCACAAAAGGACAGAGATATCAAGTGAGAAATACGAGGTGGGAGAACTTTCGGGTCAGGTGCGAAAAACTACGAAAAGGTGGCCGCACCGCCAGCAAAAACTGCGGAGATATCAAGAAAAAACTTCAAGATGGACGAACTTTCGGGTCAAGCGCGGAAAGGACAAATAAGTGACCGCATCAACACATGAATAGGTGATTCGCGTTTATTTTGTTCACTCGTGGGCGCCAAAGCTATCGATTTTACGGGTTGAGCGATCTTTGGGGTCTTTCAATAAATTGAATATTCCCCCCGTAAAGGGGTGTGGCCGATGTTCCCAGGGAGGGCGTTCTCTGGGAACTTTACGGTAATCTAATCAAGACGCGAGCTAGCGTACACTTCGCCGACGCAGGCAGCTCGCTATGTAGCGACGGTAAGTTACCGCACGGTAACTCTCGCGCATGCAAAGTCGACTCCCGCAATCACGGTATACGCAGTATCTCCTGCTCAAAGTCCGTCAGAACGGGGAAGCTAGCTAAAAAAAAGCGTCGTCGTCCATGTGCGACCCACTTGCTGAAGTAACCATGGTAACGACGAAGCTGTAAACAAACGAGGGTTGAACCGCCGCCGTCGAAAATCGCGGACATAGTCAGTCAGTTAGTAAACTTAATTGATGGGAAAGAGGGGAGGGAAGGGGAAGGTGGGGCTAGAGAATTGAGTGGAGCACTCTTTCCGGGGCCCCAGTTTCAGCTGCCCCGATCTGCGCTCTCCAGATCAGCTCTCGCTGAGTCCCGAGGGCGGAGTCGCCCAGGGCTGCCTCCCATGTCTCCAGTGTGTTGGGTTGGGTGTAACTGGGGCCATATAGCGGGGCATCCCCAGGTTGCGTGAAAGAGATTTACCACCTCTCTACATTTTTTGCAGTGTTCGTTTGTGGTGTTCGAGAACATTAGACAAAGCCTAGACTCGTGTATGAAGGTGTTTGTTTGAATTTTCCTTACTGTTTGGCTTTCGTACGTGTTAAGACCTTTGTGTAGCGGGGAAAACTTCTGTCTGCTGAGGCGAAGCCTGGCGAGGAGTTCTTTGTGGGTTTCAGGAGGGGGAAGACGGTACGAGTGCTCTGATTCGGCGCGGTACGTAAGGAACTTCGCTACCTCATCGGCCATCTCGTTTCCGTCTAGCCCTTCATGAACAGGACACCAAATGATGGTGTATTTGTGCTTTAGGGTTGGAAGATAGAATCCACAGGTGGACTTGGGGATTCTGCCTGCCGCTGGGTTTATAATGACTCTTTTCGAGTCGGTGAGGTTGCTCTGCGCTTGGTCGTTGTGTTCGCCTCATCTTATGGCTAGTAGGACGGCGCTTGTCACCGCTTCGTCCGTGTCTAGGTCTTTTAATAGTTATGCAGTCTATTAGCTCGCCGACGTGGTCACCGCTACTGCTGTTGAGTTCCAGTTTGCGCCTCTGCTTTCATCCGTGTTGACTGTGTTGCTCTGGTGCTGGAATGTTTTCCGTCGGTATTTAATTCTGGCAACCCTTCGGTCTTTGTGGAGGGATGGGTGCATGTTCTTGGGTAGGGTGCATGGGATCAGGCTTTTGCGTTGAGTTAGAGGTAGCTTGGTCATCCGGTCTTGTCTGATTCTTTCTTGTGGTGTTCCGATTCTGCGCAAGATGGCTCTTCCTGCTAAAGTTTTGTTGAGGCGCCCTGTCTGGGCTGCTAGTACCGTTTCTCTTAGCTCTTTGAAGGTATTAAAGATGCCTAGGGCTGATAGTTAGTCGCTTGATGCATAGAAAGGCAGACCTAAAGATGCCTTGTATGCTGTTCTTATGTCTGCCTCTATACGTTGTTCTTGAAGCTTTCGTAGTGATGTGGCAAAGAAGGGTATATGTGGTTCTACTGATTATTAGTGCTTGGACGAGTCTGGGTGTCTCTTTTTCGATCATGCCGCTGCGGATTCTTGTAATTCTTATAATCCCAGCAAGTTGAGTTGTTGTCTTCTTGAGCTTCTCCATCGTTGCGTCAATCTGATTGTTGCTCTGTACTATCATGCCTAGTATTCTGATTTGGCTTTTTTCGGGGATGGTCTTTGTTCCGATTTGGATTTGGGAAGGTAGTTGTTGTTTTGTTGCGTAGATTCGGATGAGCTCGCATTTCTCAGGTGAGCATTCGAGGCCGTTCTTTCTTGCCTTTACCACAACCACGTTTGTGGCAGCTTGCAGTTGTTCTATTTTCTGTTGGAGGTTTCCTTTGGAGATCAATAGAGTAACGTCATCAGCATAGATGACGTGCACTATGTCTGTGAATTGGGTTAGGGCTTCCGATATCTTGATCATTGCAATGTTGAACAATATGGGGGAGATGACGGATCCCTGTGGGGTGCCTCTGTTCGGCATTTGGAAACAGTCGGATCTCAGGTTTCCCAAGCCCACTGTTGCAGTTTGGTTAGAAAGGAAGGCTTTGACGAAGTTGTAGATCCGTTCTCCGCTTCCTATGCTGTTCAGGGCCTCTAAGATTGCCTCGTGGGAAACGTTGTCGAACGCTCCCTTGACGTTTAGAGTCTAAAGTATTTGGTCTTTGCTATTCACTTTGGCGAGGATTTCTTCCTTGAATAGCAGGAAGGTATTTTGTGAGGAAAGGCCTTTTCTGAAGCTGATTAGGCTGTATGGTAGGAGATCATTGTCCTCTAGGTACAGTCGTTTCGTTATGATGCGTTCGTAAAGCTTGCCCGTACATGAGGATCCTTTGCCTGGTTCGGGAATAGTTGTGATCTCCTAATGCTATAGTATACCACTCAGGTGGGATGGAGCCGCGTTTCCAGTGTTGTTCATTTATGTATTCGATTAGTTCTTCTAGCTGCTGATTGCCGAGCTTACTGATGATGTTCGTTAATCCATCTCTGCCTGGAGCGCCTTTTCTTTTTGCTGAGATTATTGCATCAAAGACTTCCTCGTTAGTTAGGTCCTGATCTAGGATGTCATTCTTTGCGCCCTTGTATTGGGTTTGGCTGTGATGCGGGGTGTTCTTGTCTCCAGACTTGCTCTTGAGTGCTTCTAAGAGCTGCTCGTTTGAGCCTTGGAACGGGACGGGCTATGCTTTTTACACTATGTTGGCTTTCTGTTTTGGTGTTGTTCGGATCAAGCATATGTCCTTCTCAAGATTGCCTATGTCTTAGAAGTGCTCAGAGTGTTCTGGAGGTGTTCGCAGAAATCATCCAAATTTTGCTTGGGAAGCTTGTCTCCGTATTCTTTTGCCTCTTTCTGGATGCTTTTGATTCTTTTTCGGAGTCGTTTGTTTCATTTTGCCTCATCCATCTTTTGAAGGGTTTGGCTCGCTTTTCCATGTGCTCATATATGGTTGTCCACGCATGGTGTTTCCTCGTCGCATTGTATTGTATTGATCACTTTTTTTTTTGCCTGGAAATTATATCGTTGCTCCAAACATTGATGTCGGTGATTGGGATTCTATCTTCAGTTAGTGGCAGTTCTGATCTTAACTTTTCCCAGTCTGTTATTCTGGCAGGCTTTCGTTGCAGTTTGTAGTTGTCTGATGCGGTTCTTACACAGATGATGTTATGGTCGCTGCCGAGGTTTTCATTGGTGTTGAGTCATATTATACGATGGTCACTGCTTTTAGCAAAGGTGAGGTCAGGGCAGGTGTCTCTGTTATTAATGGCCCCAGTTCTGATGGGGCTGCTGTGATCGTTTATGGATTCTAGTCCGTATCTGTCCGCGTTGTTGAGGAGGTTTTCACCTTTTTAAACTTAAAATTGTAGTTCCATTCTCTGTGGGGTGCACTGAAGTCGCCCAGCGCTATCGGTCTATTTCCTTTCACCTTGAGCATGGTTTCTCGCGTGAGCTTTGAGAAATCCTCTCTTGCGTTGGAAGGTGAGCTATAGACGTTGGGAATAAAAACGGAACTTTTCTTCCTGTCGTTGGGAACTATTTCAATTAAGTTGGCCTATTTCAATTTGTTTATAAAGTGCTTTTGGTTACCGGGCTATATAAAACGCTGGCTTTCATTTGGGATAGAGAACATATACTCGACAAAAAAAATTACTCCCACCTCCCCTCGCGGGAAGCCCTGTGTAGATGCGACGCGTAGGGGGTTCCGTTGTTGTTTCCGTTAGGTTGATTCTCCCATCGCGTGAAACGTGCCGTGAACCCCCTGCCGCGGCTATGACGCAACGTGGCGCGGCTATGACGCAACACAATCCAACACAATCCACTTTAATCCAAGCCAAGCCAAGCCAAGCCAATCCAATCCAATCCAATCCCTCTCGCGAGAGAGTGTTCGCTATCAGAGAGGAGAGGGGGTGAGCGGCGGAGAGCGCAGCTCGCGCGGCGAGGAGAATGGGGGAGGGGTGTGGACGGACAAAGACGCCGTATGGAGGGACAAGGCGAGTGAATGAGATGCAGTCGCATCTAAAATCGGTTGTCTGCCCCTTTAAGGGCCTTATTACGGTGATTCATTTTCGTCTGAGATGTCTGCTTCAAGGTCTTCTATCTTTGCATCGAGTGTTTGTTTTTTTATTCCTCTTGGGTTTGGTTGTTCGAGTTTTCTGCTTGCCTCGTTATGCTGTTTCTGTTGCTGTTCTGCTGGTTTCGCCATTTTGAGGACAGCTTGCTGTATTTGGTTCATCCTATTGTTCAGAGCTTCCTGCATTTCTGCTAGGAAGAGTAGTAGTAGTAGTAGTAAGTATTGTTGAATAAGGCGGACTTAGCCTTGCATAGCTGCCGGCAATTGCTCCGCCTAATCGTCCCCAATACCATATCAAATCTCTCAAAGTCATAACACCTCACTTAGTCCTAAAATAACAGACACGCAATGTCACCACACCTCACTTAGTCCTGTGGACTGCAAGAATCCAAGTCCTATGCCACTGGGATCGTTTTGCATCTGGGGGGACTGGTGGTTGCGGCATTGGGGCAGGCATGTCCTTTGGAGTAAAGGCGCCTGTGCTTATGGCTGGACTTTCGTGCGGGCTTTCGCTAGGTTTTTCTTTTAAGAGCGAATGCTCTTTATAAGCGACCCCAAAACCATCCACCGCCGGCGGCGGCGTCGGCGTCCGCAGTGCTCCTCTATATTTAAGAAAGAAACAGCATCCGGCGCCAGGTTTCGATCCGAGGACTTCGCGGGCCGCAGCCCGACGCTCTACCGAATAAGCCACGGACGCGACGCTGATATCGGTGTCAGAACGCGCCTTATATCTTTAACCGTGCGTTGGCGACTCAGCGGCGTTATAGCGGCTTGATAACTGCGTGGTGTACACGTGATACTACAAACCCGATGGAAGAGATGGAAGAGAAGGCGGCGACACGGTGGGCTGCGGGGGCCGAGCGCAAGCGCCGCAAGCGGGCCGACAACCGTGCATTCGCACTTTCACATTCTCCCCCTCGGGGAAATGCGGGGGAATTTTTTCGGATAGCTGTCTTCAGAGGTTTTCGATTTTCCGAACTTGATTTTTCGAACTTGATTTTCCGAAGCGCGTTCGCAGCGTCTTCGTTCGGAGTGCTGACGATTATGTTCGAGCCCCATCGTGGACGTACGATTGCTTCTTTCAGGTTGTTCAATCCGCCCGGGCACGCGTTTGCTACGGCCTCGGTGATTTCGAGTGCTGAGAAATTCTTGAGAGGGAGTCCTTTCCTCGGCCTGATGATGATTTTAAAGTCATCTTGTGGCAGGTGAGGGAGTCTTCTCTTGAGGGTTTGTTGCTAAAAGTCGCCTTGCTTACTTGCAGAGTCGTCGTTTCCGCCTTTATCAGGTGTTTCCCGCTCAAGGGTACCTTGTGCTTCTTTCTTCATGCGTTGTTTTGTGCGGCGGCTGAGTGCTTTTTCCCAGCCCGCGTCGTCGTTGTTCTCCTGTATAGCGTGCGCTGGTGCATGTTGTTGAGAAAACGGTGACGCCATTCGTGGTCGTTGAAGTCCCTTGGGATGGTTTGGGTTCTTGGTCGATCGGCTGCTCGAGTATCGTGGCTTTCACGGCGCGGCCGGCGCCCGCGAACGTCGGGCACTAGCCAAGCTGCCTAAGCCGGCGTGGTCTGCGAAGTACGAAAGGATGGTCTTTTTCGTCCTGGGCCCTCGAAATACTTGTATTCCTGGGTGCAGGAGCAGATTTGGCGATAAGATCGCCGAGAGAATTTCGAAACTGCGCCTCCTATACTCGGTGACAACTTAAGAACGGCACCGGAAGTTGCCGCTGCCTTATCACCGTAGCCGGATGTTTCTCCGCGCGGCGCAAGTAGGGCGTTACTGGGAATATTTTGAACATAGCGTGAGCCGTTCCCATGATTTTTTGCACTTAATATGCTTATAAACGACTCCAGTGACGACAAACAAACTGCGTGAGACAAAACAGACGATATCACGCATTTATAGCAAACCCCTTTCAATACGCGCGCGCACTGACGTCACGGGTCCGGCGCTTTGGCGGAGTGATACACTACATGAGGTGGTGCCGTTCTTGAGTTGTAACCGAGTATAGAAGGCCGATTTACTAGGAAAACGACGGAGCTCATGTGAGACAACTCTTCACGGCTCCGCTGCCGCGGTGGTTCTCGGACATAGAAGCTAATTCCGGCGGCCAACTATGACATGAGTGCTTCGCCTCGGACGAGGTCGGTCTTCTACATCATCGCAAGCTGTTCTGTCTCGGCGGGTTAATAAATTTTGTTAGCGTGAGCAAACATGCTTACTATTTTTATACTTGCCTGTACAAGAACTAGACAGTAGAGTTCTGACACAAACAAAATCACTTTGAAATCCATCTCAGGGGCCCTTCAAATACCCGGTTCCCCCTGCCTGCTAGACAGCAAGGGGCCCGTCGACAAGAGCTTCACCACAGCTCCAATGGCAACCGTTTGCGGTATCTATACCTTCGCCCTTCATATTTTCAGCACATCGCCACGGTTGGACACAGCTTAAGTATGCAGGCTTGGGGTCCGCAGTGTCGCTACTCACCACCACCAAAACTGTTCGTGGTGCAAGGTCCCAGCCTTGGCAAAGACTCTTATTAGAAAAACACACGCTGTTCCGCCAAGGGCGACCGCAGAGCGTTGCAAAAAGGAACACGTCCCGAGGTCAACCTATAGTCGCCCGGGGTTCCGCACAATCATAAAAAAGTTGCCTCCAGGTAAAATGTGCCGGCTGTGTTTGAGCAACTTGTCACATTTTGCTTAGTGTCACTAGATTAGGTTACAGAGTATCGGCACTATTTTCTTCTATTGTTCCGTGCCACCACCGTGATCATTGGTAAGTTCGCATCACGGGACATTTGTTTACACTGCGACGGTTCATGGGTACCGCCATTTTGTTGCTTATGAGTTTTGTGTCGGTTAACTGTGGTAGTCTCAGCTTGTCCTCCCTGCTCTGCGGATGTGTTCCGAACGCGAATCAAAGATAACACGCTTCCCAGCATTTCAGCTGCAGAAGTGTGTCCGAAGACGCCGTGTTGCTGCGTCTCCGGCAATGTTGTTTACAAATGACCTCGCCAAATTTAGCGGTGAGGACGCAGAAGCGGCAATCTGGCAACACTGATAAACACCAAAATAGCCGCCGTTACTAACTTGCGTGCCTGAGTGACGGTACTCCATGCGGTACTCGGTATCTTATCTAGTGACACTAATTTTGCTCACAAATAGAGCCAGAAAAGGTGCCAAAAAATGTTACAAAAAGGCTAAATGCGGGATAGTGTGGTCTACGAGATACCATTAGTTTACATCGGGGTAATCACCCGATGTGTCAACGACCGCTTACGACAACATACTCTTTCTGTAAAAAAAAGCAGAATAGTGGGAAATTTTCAGTTTCATTGCAAAGACTGTAATTGTGCGGCTGAGCTGTGAAAAACCCAAATAGTTGAAAAAGGCAGGGATGCCAGGGCACGTGAAGTTGCTGAAGCGCTATGTATCAAACAAAAAAAAAAAGGGAACAATGTGCGCCAGTGAGCCCTCTTTACCGATCTACTACAAGGAATCTGCCTTTCTATATATTTTTTTTCCGAAATGTGGCCTTGCCAGATGCCTGGGATTTTTTCGCGTTTATGCCCCTTGTATATATGCCCGCCGTTTCAGAAATGTCTATCGTCCTCCCAACTCAAACAAAAGAGATTTCATTTGGGCCATGGCAACTATCCGGATGGCAACTATCCTACAGCAATGAATGATTATTTAATTATTTGTGGTTATTTCAACATTGATTTGTCAGAAGAGTATTCCTCTGATTATACATATTTGCTACTTCATTTAACGTCAAAAATGTCATCGAACAACCTAACTGAATAACCAACCACTCTGCCACTCTAATTGATCACATACTATGCAACATTGATATGGACGTATCTGGCGGTGTCTAGGATATTGCTATCGCTGACCACTGTCCCAGTTTTGTGGTATTGCCCCAAAAGTACCTGAATTCTGTGTCTGATGTGAGCATAAAATGGTCAACTAGAGTAGATTACAATCTTGTAAGAAGCTTACTAAATTCTGTCTCTTTTGAAAACATGTGTAATGAAGACGTAGTACAAGTAGAATGTGAAAACTTTGTGCGAAGCATTACAAGTACAATTGAACAATCAACGCGTCAGTGTTCCCGACATAATTACCGACATGCAATTTGTACTTGGATGAGTACAGCTATACTTGACGTGCTAAAAAAAAGGACCCGTATTACTATAGATGGAAGAATAATAAAACAAATAACTACTACCATAGTCAATTAAAGTATTACCGGAACAAGTCGGTCGCAATGATCAGGAAGTAAAAAAAAACAATATTACACAAATCTTATTACACCTCAAGGAGGTGATAATAGGTAGGCCTAGAGAATTGAAAACGGTATTATCGGTACGGGCCGGAAAGCTATTGTTGTATCCGATAACCCCTCAGCAGATTCTGTAATTATTTCAATAACTATTTCACAAACACGGGTAAAATTGTTAGCTACGGACCTATCTCTACAAAACTGAAGATTTTCCGACGACCAATAATGTTTTTAACATTAACAATCATGTTTTTTAACGCAGAGAGATAAAATATCGTAAACCAGCTATGGGAGAATAAAGCTGTCGCATATGATGAGGCGGGCTAGAGCGCCGTCACGTGGTATTTTTCATATTTCTAGTGGTTTCTTTATCAGTCAGAATAATGAGTACGCAATCAGTACGTCGCTGAAAGTACCGCAGTTAGATGCCCTTCGTGGGTACCTACAAGTGCCTCATTGACATTTTAATGACTGGGAGAGTGCTTCCCGAGTTGGATAACTAATTACAATGATCTAATTAAATATTATCAATGAAAAAATTACTGGCGACTACTCTACTTCACTGGAAACATTATGCACTAGGTTTTTTTTCGAGTAACCCCATTGGTCTTTTTTAAAATCTTCGTGCATGATAGTTGGAACACCCTGTATGCTCTTGTTTATACATTTGAATTCCAACTAGTAGATGAAGGTCCCTTTTTGTCACGTGTGTGACGACGTTGAATGTGTCAAAACATCAAAATATGGAACCGCAGCTCCGAGTCTTGAAAGTACTGAAACATGCTGCGTTTTTTTAATAAAGGCGAAAAGCGAAAACGCCCGCGTGTTCGGGATTTCGACGCACGTTAAAGAGCCCCAGGTAGTCAAAATTATTCAGGAGTCCTCTGCTACGGCGCGCCTAATCGCCTGGGTAGCGTCCGAGCGTTAAACCTCATAACCATTCAATCAAAACTGTGTTTTGCGTGCGGCTCGGCCAATCGTTGCGGACATGTAAAACATAACCCCTTCGTTCGGCTCACGGAAGCGCGCCGGGCGTTGACGCCCCCTTTCTGAGGGGGAGGGGGCATGAAGAAATAAGATGGTGAGGGTATTCTGGTGTACCACCCTCTTTTCCCTACAGGTGTCTTTCGAGAGGCGGACCAGCTGGGGTTTTCTGAACGAACCGCTTCGCGCGTTTCATTCTGGGTACCCCAGGTGGCACAACGTTCCATGGTGGTCACTAGTGTCACTCGATAAGGTCACTTTCCAGAGGTAGCCGCCGGCCGTCCCATAGGCGAAAATTGTTTTCATTTATTTTTCAGTAAGAAGGTAATTGCCGTCGCCGTTCTTGGTGTTAAACCAAGTATGCTACAAAATTCAATCTTTGTGTAAAGTTTGACCCCGAACGAAGAAGCCGTTTCCTCAAGAAAAAGTTTTGAGGAGACTCATTTATTGTTGTAACACCCTGTACAGGCGGAGTGCGTGACACACGCGGTGAAGTGAAGACTCGTGAAACGAATCGGAACGGCAGCCACAAACTTGTTCCCTTCTCCGAACAATATTTTTTGGCAAACTGCGCCTACATTCACTGAAATTCCTCGAAAACGGAGCTGCTCTCTTGAGGTTGTTTTTCACGAGTTTCCGCTGTATTTTTCTTTAATGAAAGACGCACTCTGCGTGGGCCTTCAAAACCATGCACACGGAAGAACTATATAACCGCAGGTGCTGTCCTTCAGCGTTAGTCCTTCCGCGTGAGTATGAGTGTAGCTTGCTTTTCTTCTTACACCGCGCGGCTCATTTTATTGTGCCACTCGTCACGCGTCACACTCACAACCGCCTTGCAAACCGAACAGTTGGCGTCTAAGTTGGACCTTTTGCTTTAGCCACAACTGCCACGGAAAAAGGCGTAGCAAGAATTGTCATGCCACCACATTACCACATTTCTACGCGCTTATTAACAGGAGAATTCTTACAAAAGATGGAAATGCTTTAGAAAACCCCCAAGGTATTATTTGTAGATAAGAGAAAAAGAAAAGAAAAACTTCAAAAATGCATGAACTACATATGTAAGGGGAAAACCTGGAGTTAGTTTGCACTTGCACGTAAATTTTTCCAGAAGATTTCGCCAGCCTAACACAGATCTAAAGCAGAACGTTTTTCTTTGGACTGGTCAGCGTCTCTTTATTGTTTCGAATGTAACCTCCCGGCCAGAGGGGATTTCGTCATGCTCTCGACTGAAGCGAGATGCGCCGTGAGAGCGCTAGTGTGATCCTCCAGGGGATGCATGATTTCAACTTCACCCACCCGCCAAAATGACGTATATATACCTCGTTCACGCTGGCCTAAGCGTTAGCGAAACCAGATGACGTGCGCACAACCTTCGGCGCAATGTAAATTATGGGCAACGTCCGAGGGAGCGAATATAGCACCAAGGCTATGCCACTCCTTCCTCTGGGAAGCGGGCGCGAGCAGGCGACCAGACTGCAGTCGGTTCGACGATGCGCTCGAGGCGAGGCAGCGTGAGGAGAAACAGGGCTGGTCGTCACAGGTACTCCGGATAGGCTACGCTGGACTCTCTGCGCGAAGGCACCACGGTCGACTCCCTGCGGGCGGCCACCGCGCTTGAATCCCGGCGGGCCTGCAGCGCTTGCAGCGCTGACGAGTCGATGCGCACAGGTATGGGTGGCACAGGGGGTGGCCTGCGTGCACGCATAACGCAAAGTAGAATCAGAAAATTCCCTCGGAGATAATAGTATACAGCGGATAGAATTGGCCAGAAGGTACGAGTGTTTCAGGCATTATGTATACATACAAGCAGGGGCGTCGCACAGCGGACGCAGATCCTAAGCATGGGCATAGTTACCACCAACCCTTCTACGTTTATAATGCTCCAGAGGCCGCTTGGGTCTACTGTAATAACAATTATAACTACCATGAGAGCCATCCCCCTTTTGATCATCAGTGATTAGGGACCACGATTGAGGTTTCTCGCAGGGATCTTCAACCAATCACCTTGCGTGATCCAAATGCGTTCTTCCCTCCTGAGTCTTCTAATTAGCTTGCTGCCTTCTGCTACTTTATATAATGTATCCACCCTCTCACTCACGTGACTCATCTGCTACTCCCGTTTTGATTATGACATATTCCACCCTACTTCACGACCTTCTTTTGACTTTAGCTGGTATATTTTCCACACGCGCTTGCACCACTATCCGCGGAGCTCTATTCTAATTTCTAACTACGTCAGTTATCATATTTTTTAAACAGCAGAGCTGTTGTAGCTGGCCGTAATGTGTGGTGCGTAACGCGTTAGAAATACCAAGAAAATGCCGAGCGCTCGTGAGCGCGTGCCTAGCGGCGACCGGCGAGCATCCCCGGCACGCACCGTGGCTTTAGCAAAAAAGAAAAAAACTCGAAAATTCCGAGGAGCGAGAAAATGTCGAGCGCTCGTGAGCACGCCTCGCGGTGACCGCTGAGCATCCCCGGCTTGTGCACGGGCTTTAGCAGAAAAAAAAAAGACTGGCGAAAATTGCGTAAGCGAGAAAATGCCGAGCGCTCGTGAGCGCGTGCCTCACTGCGACCTCCGAGCATCCCCAGCTCGCACAGTGACTTTAGCAAAAAAAAAAAAAAAATCACGCCATATCCACGGAATGAATGATGATAAGTGGGGCGAAGCTCGAGAGGGGGAGATCATCGGCAACCGTAACTCTCCCGTGAAAGTTCGCCCATTACATCATTAAGAAAGACGTAAGACTGTGTGCGTACATTGTACAAATCAACTTTTATTTTCGGAGTCAATGCTCCCAGGCCCAGACCTGGTGAAAGACCCCGCGCCATCGAGGACTACCCCGCACCTCCACCACAATTTGTCACGTATGATGGGACACAACGGTAAAGAAAGAACTTTTATTTAGGGCGAACTTGTGCCCGAACAAGACGAGAGGAAACGAGCAAAGGTCCTTGCGTCTCGTTCGATCTCCGAGAACGACTGCCTGCGTTCGTGGCGTGATCTCTTGCGTGATCTCCCCCTCGCAGTGCACGTGCGCTCGCGCCTCCGTTGGCGAACACAGACAAGCTCGCGCTCCCGGTGCCGAGTTTGCGCTGCCGGTTGCAGCCGGTTCTTGCGCGTGCAACGTGGCCCACTTTGCGACATCTTCGAAAGCATGCGGCGGTCACGTACCACAAGACACAAGGGATGGACAGACCCATGACTTAAGGAGCTTCGCCCCTAAAAAACTGGCAAAAATCCTGAGGAGCGAGAATATGCTGAGCGCTCGTGAGCACGTGCCTCGTACTGACCGCCGAGCGTCCCCGGCTCACGCAGTTGCTTTAGCAAAAAAATGGTGAAATCTCAAGAAGCGATAAAATGCCGAACGCTCATGACCCCGGCTCGCGCAGTGGTTTTATCAAAACAAGAGATGTAGCAAGAATCCCGAGGGAATAAATGCCCAGCGCGCGTGAGCGCGTGCCTCGCGGCGACCGCCGAGCGTCCGCGGCCCCCACAGGGGCGTTAGCAAAAAAAAAAAAAAACTGGCGGAAACCTCGGGGAGCGCCTCCCGTTGCCTAGCAACCAACAACGCCACAGATGGCCCAGCTATCGTCAAGCGCTACCGCGCATGTAATGCGTAGCATGAGTAACACGACGACATGGATGCATATGACGATGACTACTACTAGTACAGTGAAAAGCGACGACGGAACATGTAAACAAACAATTTCAAACTTCTACTAATGCGGGGTGATGGGTCCTTCAGTGCTTACGAAGAAAGAAATCCTTCAGAAAGCCTTGCGCGACTTAATGCAAGCTTCGCTAGTTTTTTTTTTTTTTTTTCGGAGCTATTGTTCTGTGCACCGTAACGCGTCGAGTGGACTCAGGTGGTGACATTTTGCTCCTACAGCCCGCTCATCTGCCGCTGCCATTTCAGAAAAGGGAGACGTCACTATGACCTGTCTCTTCGCATTTAGCTTACATGAGAAGCGGCATGGCTCGCTCTTATGAGGGTGACCGAGATGCCACTCATAACTGCGCCACTTTTATGTGGAGCGATTCCTCTCAGTTTTGGTTGAGTGATCCGACCCGGCGCAACGCTCATGACCTGCAGCTAATCGAAATAATCTTTTAACCCACGTAATGCATCAGGCATTTCTTCCACGTACTCGTAATCAGCCCGCAGTGCTCTTATCGCTCACCCGATCCGGAAAGCTACTGCCGCCTCACTTTGTGAGGATTTTAGAACTTAAAGTTGCCATTGATCATAAATTTGAGCAATTCGCCGAAACCCTGGACCCGTTGGAGATCGCGGTGGTGGATTGTAGGTTAACCCAAATGGAGGAGCTCCAGCGTCATCTTGACGAAATCGAGAATTCCATGAATTTTATCAATACGAGATCTTAGTCTCCCAAATCCGATAATGCGATCTTTATATCCTGTAATAAACCACAGGCCCAATTGAACGATCGCCTTTCCAAACAGGTGGCCAAGTCGAGCAATATTCACGTTTAAATAACGCCGAGATTAGAGGTGTTCTGTCACTGATCGAGGCGAAGACTGTTCGGAGCACCTGACACTAATCGGCAAGAAAGTCGATTGCAAAGAGTCACCTAGTGACCTCGATTCTGTGCACCCGCCGCGGTGGCTCAGTGGCTAAGGCGTTGCGCTGCTGAGCACGAGGTCGCGGGTTCGATTCCCGGCCGCGGCGGCCGCTTTTCTGATGGAGGCGAAAAGCAAAAACGCCCGTGTGTACGAGATTTCGGCGCACGTTAAAGATCCCCAGGTGGTCAAAATTAACCCGGAGCCCTCCACTACGGCGCGCCTCATCGCCTGCGTTGCGTCGGCGCGTTAAACCCTACATACAATACAATCGATTCTGTGCGTCGTATCTCAACAGATGCAAAAACTCGAATGAATATCACTGCGATGTTTCACTCACAAGAAAACCGTTCCAGTTTGACATCTGAAGCTCGCAAACCTTGCCTTTTTACTTCATACCTCAGCCTTACTGGTCGTCAAGATACAGCCACTAATATCCATGAACAGCTCACCTCGGGAAACAAGAACTGTTTTGAAATGTGCGCTGGCTGAAAAGGCAGTAAAGTTTAATTCTTGTTTGGACTTAGACATCTTATCGAGGCACGAAAAACTACCAACAGTTACATCTCCCGAGCAGGGTCTTCAAGTGAATCTTGAAATTTTCGTGGAGTCGCCGGTACTGTTTTTTGCGTTTCGAAGTTTCCATTTTGTAATGAACTGTGTTACACGGCAAATGTTTTTATTTTTTGTCGTCTGTGATTGCGAATACAATAATAATAGTGGCAGTTTTACGGAACTTCACTATATTTTGTGTCAAAACATGTCACGTATCCTGGAAGAAGTCATTTTAAAATATATGTTCCCAAATCCGAATTTGTCTGGGTTGAACTCGATCCCACCAATTCTTCGAACAAAGTTAAAAGGATGGTATTTGGCAACATTTACCACTCACCTTTACCTAACGCCACTGATTTTTGCGATACACTTTTTCTTGTGAAAGACTTCTCTTGCAGAACGGGTGGCTTTAAAAATTCTTTTTTTTCCCTAGGACTATTCGTGAGTGGAATAGGCTAAGAGCACACATTGTGGAATGTGCGTCCCTTCAATCTCTTCTGTCAGCGTTAAAAAATAACTCTTGATTTACAACCGCATTGTTCGTTCTTTTCCTGCACTATCATGTGGTAAGCACACGGCGTCGCAACGCCTACTGCTCGTCCTGCGCCGGTTGCTAAAATGCTGTTTCAAAAGCGATTAATGTGGTCAGTGTGTTATCTTGTCGTTGAAGGCAACGACGCATTTATACTTGTTTATCTCTTGTGTTGTGCAGTCCTGTTGGAAAATTCTGCTCCTCTCCGGCTTGATTTTGTATGAGGTGCTGTATGGTTCGCTAGCAGTACCACAGTGAACTGCTTTCATACGCATGTTCATCTATGCTGTGTCATCTGTATATTGTATCGCTCACTTCTTCCGAGGACCTTGTTTCAAAGGTCGGCTGTATTACAGAAATAAATAAATAAATAAATTGCCTTTGGACAACAAAAATGTATTTCTAATTGGTGATTTTAATGTCAATCTTCTTGATTCTGCGGACCCCATCACTTTTAACTAAGTTCGCAGCTTTTGTTGATATTGCTATAAAATACAAGCATGCCTAACGTGTGTAGACCATCCTTTGCATTCCCTCCTTGACCGCATTTTTTTCCCCATCAATATCTTCCTATTCAAGCAGACACCCTTGAGTGTGATTCCAATGATCGCAGCCCCGTCTACAGCCTACAACCGATGTATCTTCGATCGTGAAAAATTAATAAACGTTGTATCGTACATCTACTGGTCCTGCACCTTCAAGGTCTAAAGTCCTGATATCGCTTTAGAGGTACTTTCCGATCTTAACATTAATTCTGTCCACAATTACAGCTCATCTGAAACCTCCAGTAGGCGTTACGGCACCCCTGGGTGCCCTTGACTTTCCAACTCGTTCCGTCACTCCTTCTGTAAAAAAATATTCCATATAAAAAAAGAAGCGCAAACCTTCAAACTTAAATTGTCAAGGACGTTATGAATGTAACTCTAGCTCACGCGTTCTGTTTTAACTTTTTATAACTTCAAAACGCCGCTAGTATGACAACAAATTAATTTCGTGCGGTGACAACATAAATGAAAATTGAAGTCGAATAATACATATATTAAAAACTCTACCCAACATAAACACATTAAATTCATAACTCAGGACGACCCAGGATTCGCTCAACCTGCAGGCATATTGCCTATGCATTCAGTAATTACTTTTCGACTGTGTGCGCACAACTTCCCTCGTGCCCATAATTTTCTGAACTTACGTGGAGCCGTCAATCTTTTTACCTTTATTCAATTATTCTGAACAAACTTGGGCTCCCACCGCCGGATTGAAGGCTACCGTACCTGGGTTGGGGGGTCTAAGGTGCCATACCAAGCTTATTTTGTTAACCTTTTTTGTATGTCCGATGGTTTGTTATACACTCAATCATTTATTAAATCCGGAGTATTTCCACATGCTCTGAAATTGGGGACATTATTCCTGTACCTAAAATAGGTTTCTATCGAATTATGGTTGATTACTAGTGCACCATATTATTACTAGTGACCCAGTTACTAGTAGCTGGCCGGTACATGTTCCTTCATTCTTAGATAAACTCCTGGAAAAGCCATCGGTGACTGGTCTCTCGCGCTATCTAGCAAAAGTCAACCTACTTTCCCCTTCTCAATTTGGTTTTCGCGCTGGCCTATCTATTAACGTTGCAATAGCGTGTCTGGCAGGCGAAATTATGTCCTTCAGGGACCGCGGTCAAGGTGCTGCTGCCGGGTTCATTGATTTTCAAAAGCATTCGACACCATTGACCTTTATTTTCATTAAACTTGGGCGTAATGGTATAACCGGTTGTGCCCTACCTTTGTTGCGCAGTTTTCTACTGAATAGAAAGCAAGTGGTTTAAATAAACACAGTAAAATCCTCCCCTGTAATCATTACCACAGGTTAAGCATACTGGCGGGGAGGGGGCGAGGAAGCAGTGCAGCTCGATGAGTTGAAAAGTATGGTAGTAGGAGTGGGAAAGCGGGAGAGACCGCCGACCGCACCAGTGGGGTTTTGAACTAAAACCCCGATTCCAAATACGACCGCTTCAACCGTTATCAAAGCTCTCTCTCTCTCTCTCTCTCTCTCTCTCTCTCTCTCTCGTATTATGATACCCATGCCGTAATTCTAATGCTCCAGGCTGACCTGTTATTCCTAGAACGATGGTGCATGCTTAAGTTTTCTGTTAACGTCCCTAAAGCATGCTACGTACGGGTCTTCGTAAGAGGTAAGCCATACTGTAACTTACAATCCCTTTTAACTTTGTATACTGCTTGTCTTCCAGCCAGCTACATTACTGCCTTTATTTCCGTGGCGGTACATATAACGCCCACACTGCACCGCTAATACCGTTACAAAACATGCAATACTCATCATTACGTTCTACGCCGATTAGCAGTATGTTTCCCGTTGTTTACTTGACTCGGTGTTTCGCCCCCAACACCAACGTTGTCAGTACAGCATTGGTCTCTTCTTTTTATTTTAAAGACGATAGTCTTTCCTGGGCTACTTAAACCCAGAAATTTTGGTCTGTCTGTCTGTCTGTCCGTCTGTAACTCGATTCAGCCACCCTTTTTTTTATTTATTTATTTATTGCTCGATTCAGCCACCCGGCCAAAGTAATTGCTTACTGCGTAATAGTCTTATATACTCACAGCCAAATTTAAACGTCTAAGCCCGGTTTATACGTACATACTTGTCAACTTTGTTGAACAAGAACAAGACATTACGCAAATATAAGACAGGAAATTAGTACACAAAGGATATTTACAGTTTTCCTTTATTAAAAAATTCATGGATGCTTGGTTTTTCAATAGCAAATGATATCCTACATACTGCAAAAAACCGCCGCCTCCTGACGGCATATGAAAAATCACGCGGCAAAAGCAACGAAAGGTTCCACTAGCTAGGTTCCACGTTCTGCTTGGAACGCATGTGGAACACGGCCACGCGTTTCTATAAACCTTGTAGTCGGCCGCCTCCATTCACGCGCGTCTCCGCCGTACTGCAGCGCTGGCATCGAGGAACCCGGCCTGTAGCAGTGGAACGCGGTAAATTCAAATCGCCTTGCGCAAACCATTAGTGTGTTTACATTGGGATGAGCGCGACGGTACAGGAACAGCATGAGAGGTGAGCGGGAAAGCAAAGGGGGGCATTTCCTTGGCAAATGTCTACAAAGACTATCGTCTTTTGACGACATTTGCAACGAAAGTAGCAGATACACGGCCAATTTTTTTAATGATCACCTTGCCTCGTAGAGTTTCCCCCAATATATCCTTCCGAATTCAAATTTAGCGCCCTTTGATTCACGTCGGATTAACTAGGCATGGTAGACAATAGATTCAGTTTTCTGCTATCCAGCTACGAACTACTTCAAGTCCTTAAATTAAATTTTCCAATTCACTCCACCTTTTTAATTATAAAATCAACGACTTTTTGTAAATATTTGGTGCTTGAGCGATTTGTAATTTCCGTAACCGTTTCTTTATCATATGTTATCCATCTTTCCTCTTTTACAATATTTTTGAGACGGGACGGTAACCTTATACTCATTGTTTTACTTCAGTGTACATGCAATTAGTGCAATATTATTTACTTTAGTTAATAATGTATTTATTTTCTTCTTTTTTTCATTTTGTCTGTTTTTGCGGAGTGATTGCTTATTAGTATATTTTTAGTAAACAATCTTGCGCTGTTTGCTTTATATTTTTCTTTAACTATCATCTTTGGAGGGCCCGCTCACGGTTTTAGCCTTGGGATCTCCTACTGCTTTTTTTACCTTCCCGTGTAAGTTGCAACCATCTTGAAGACAAAATTCAATTTGAAAATTCAATTCAATTAGGACTAGATTATTCCACATGATGTGCGTACGTACAGAAAAAAAATTACTCCGATGGAATACATCACATCGTTTAAAAAATTCTCACACTTTTCCCACTCGGTGGGCGAAGAAGTCGCGAGTGAGAGCTAGATCACGTTCGCGCAGTCGGACCAATTGCCCGGGGTGCCGTCGTAGTCTTAACCGAACGCGTCGACGATACGAATAAATATGATGAATGTGCAATTCCGATTAAGATAATTTCAAACGTCGCACATCAGCGGCGCTCACGACACGAAGCAAGCGCGTCCTGCTGGCGGCAGACACCGGTTGTGAAATTTGGCAAACACTAGTATGTTCCAGCGCTTCCTCTAACCCCGACACACCGCTACACGCAGCCAACCGTACGCCATACATGCTTCCCGCCTGAATTTCCTTCATTGTACATGCTGCTCTCACGTACGGACGCGAAACTACTATCTCGTATTCTACTTGCATTGAGTCATGTCCATGCCTTTCTCTTATGGGGCGCCTCAGGGAGGCGGGAGGCGATGGCCCAGTTACCTTTTTTTGTGATGCACGGGTCCACATTTCGATGCCATCCACCCACATCTTGGAGACATGAAATTCCCTTTGCTCTACCAAACTTTACTTAGAAGTTTCGCGCATGCGTGTGTGTGTGCGTGAGTAGGCACAATTAGCGCATGTATGGATAAACAAAATGGTTTTGCCAGTTGGAAATGTCTTAGTATTGAACGTATAGGCCGCACCGACTCCCAAGCAAAAATTCCAAACCATTAGTCAACCATATTTTGCTATAACTGCGGTATTTTGTACACATGTTTTACCTTTATAAGGTATGCGAAAAAGAAAGATATTCTCCTTGAAATGGAGAATTTGCCACCTCTAAAAATAGCCTCGCCATGGCCGCCACATGCTACGGCTGCCACAGAGCTACTTTTGCTTACTCACACCCGACTAATACAATTGCAGAGGATTGGCGAAGATGCCAAGGCTAGACCCTTGCTGGGTATACCTGGAGGATGATTTGCGCCAGGCCCAGTATCCGCATATGCGCGCATGCACCGGCCCACGCTGGGATTGAACAAGAAAAAATAGAATTACACGTGCCAAGCACTAGAAAAGCTGACTCATTTGCTTGCTTGCTTAATTTAACAGCTTGTTTACACGGAACGTTCATTTTCGCATTCAACGCCCTCGTACATTTTCCGAGAGAAAGGTCGACTGCCATTTACGGTGACAACCAAGAATACGAGGGGTATTGTTTTCACCAGAGTGCCTGTCATTGGCAACATCGCCTTCGCTTGCAATTAGAATTCGCCCATCCAAGCCCTTCGTCGACCGAATGTCTCATGTAAACAGCCCTGCAGCGTGACAATAGCGCACCGCGCACCCGACTCCGCTCCAAGGACAGGGCAGACCTTGCCGCGCAGCCCGCCTCGGGGAGGTCTGACGAAATTCGGAAGACGTGGGTTCAACGAGCCATCGAAGTCGTAAACACGAAAAGGTATACCGTATGTATGTGTCTACAGGAGAAATGATGCCGTTCAGTTGAACGGCATCATTCTGTCAAAGCTTTCGGTGTATAGCGATTTGTGTGCTATATATGTTTAATTTGGTCGTGCTTCTTTACTAATGATGCCAATTAAAGTTTGAAAACGTGCTGAAATCAATGTTTACCTTAGCCTGACCCGAAACAAATGTACCCGCGAACGGCACGGAAGGCTTACCCATTAGTTCCACACGGCGGCATATTTAAAACCCCACGCCAGGGGTTGAGTACAGAGGCGATGTAAAGATTAACGTTGGTATCAAGAATATACCGAGCGACAGGATTCTAAAGGCGCTGAGAGAGACAAGATCAAGGTATACATAGGCTAAGAACAGCCGTTTTAAGAAATGCGGCTCAACGGAAGTTTTTTTTTATTTACCTAGATAATACATTTTTAATCATTTAATTATTCTGCATTGGTGCTCTGGTGTTCGAGCTCTTCTGTTACTTTGTGTTGTCCTTTCGTGTGTATACATTATCCCTATGGCAGGTTGAGGAAGCCAGCTCTTCCTCCTCGGGTTCGTGCTAGCAGAGCTTTCTCGCATCTCGCATTATAACGCGTATTGTTTGTAGTTGACTTTAGCAAAATTTTAGCCTCCACAATAGTTATTTTTCAATAGGGGTGGGGTATACGTATACTTAAGAATATCATCTTTCTTTTTAATCAGTCAACTAATCTTCCATTGGACTACAACTGAAAAATCACGCAGAGCTTATGATTTGGCTTGAAGGGAAACACCTCGCCCAGAGCAAAGCTGGCTACGTTCGGAACATTTCAGGTAATGATGGGATCAAGAGTTTTGAAGTGGGAAACATAGATTAAGTTCTATAGAACTGAAGAAAAAAAATGTAGCAGGCAAACAACGGCCAAAGCTTCCACAACCACGCACAGCTTGCGCCTAGTTCATTCACAACGCGATTTCTTTTTTCAAGTTTATCAATGCTGCCAAGACAGATTCAACTTCGTTTATACGCATTGCGTGTTTCCTCTATGCCAGGGTCGATTTTAAGTCGTGGGTGAAGCGTAAACGGGCTATACAGCCGGGGTCGAATGAACCAAACAGAACTTGTAGTGCGTATAACATTCAAACGTCACATTAGTACAGGTTTTCACATTCGTCGCGAAGGAAAATAAATCTGGTCAATCAAATCATTCTTAACAAAACACCCTGGCTAAAACAAAAAAAAAAGTGACTTCTGCGCTGCGGCAACATTTTTGTAAATTTTTCAGGCTGTATTGTTTCTTTTCACGAAACAACTAAAACGAACCGAAGCATTCTAGTCGTGCCGTTTCTACGAATAATTACAGCAACCTTTGCTTCATGGACGGCGTGAGCATAAGTTACCGGCACGCTGGCACACCAGCAAGCCGCACTACCAATCCTAAAATCTCAGCACGCTGTTAAAGAAACCATGAAGACAAAATACGACTTTCTTTAGTTTGAAAGAACTAGGCTTTGGTAAATCACTAAGCTCCTTTTCAGCCACTAAAGACGTTTTTGACCCCCCAAAAATATTTAAAAACTTTAAAATTCGGCACTGCAAGCAGTGACATAGAATGGGCAGGACTGACGAAATATAGGCCAGCACTAAAAAATAGCTATCGGCGTGTTAACTGCACGGTAGCATGCGCGACTGCCAGCGATACTCCCTCACATTGACGGCTGGCTCCGCAAAATGCTGCATCACGCTTGCCGATGACGGCAGAAAACGCGAGCCGCGTGCGGGCACAATGCCCGCACCCTGCTCTCAAGTAGGAAATGCCAGAGTGGTTTACCTATTCAGCATTTACAAAAAAATATCGTTCAATGTATCATCCGCCTGTAAAGGAGTTAACCGTGAGGGGCACACGGTTACCGCGCTGAAAAAGTAGCCCGCTGCAGGCGATGAACGCCCAGATATATATCGCTTGCTCGTTCTGCCCTTAATAAGGCAGCTGTCGTTAACTGCTTACCCGCATGGGCTCGAAGGGGGCTTACTGCCGGAGCTATAGGAGAGATAACACCACGCCAATTCGCACAAGCACTTCACACGCGGTACGCAAGTAAACTGTGACATATGTTGCCACCACCGATGAAAATGGAGCTATTAACCCTTTAAAGCAGGTTAGAAAGTCGACGCTGCACAATCGAGGGATAAAGCCGCGGCCACTGCTTTATGCGTGAATTGTACAGCGTGGACGTCGTGCGGAAATGTACACAAATCGCCTCGAAGGCGATTTATGCCCATGACAGCGATTTTTACTGCGAAACCACGCGTGCAATGCGTGACCGTATAGCTCGGGCACTCCGCCAGGGACTAAACCTCGAACACCTCACCTTTCGTAAAAGTGAGGGCGTCCCCTGCAGGCGATTCTCCAAGCTGTCCCGCACGGCTACTTTCTCCCCTACCGATTCTTCTAAGGTTGCAATCGGCGACGAATCGTCACGCCGCGATTTCACATCGCGGCAATTTAGTCGGAGAAGCTACTGGCTTCACCTTGACTACTAGGAAACTTTCTCCCCTGTGCTGCGAATAAATTATCGGGCTTTGCGTACATACAGTGGTGTGGCTTTTCCTGGTATATGTTTTTACTTTGCTTTGTTTTGTTTCGGGGAAACCATACACCGGAATAGCCCTTCGGGTATTGATCGTTTTATTTTATTTTGTGATTTGTCCCCACTATTATCTATGTAAATAGCTGTAGCCGCTATCCGTCTTTCTCTCCGCGCAAAACGGGTCATTTTACGCACGCGTCCTCCAGGGCTTTACAGGTACGGGGATTCCCGCCTGTTTGCGACTTTTTACGGTCGTATACGAAGAGGAGACAGCACCCGCTGACGACCACAGTGACGTCGGGTGCATGCCCGCCTGTTCTCATCGTCGACGGCACTCATCGAGCGCAGTCGAGCGTAAATAAAATAAAATTACTCAACGAATTAGGACAATGTTCGGGATAATTTATTTAACAACGACTACATTTAAATAACCAAAGACTAAACAAAGTTGGTCATTCCAGCTCAGAGCCCTAGACAGGATTATTGGTGCAGCTACAAAGATGCAAAGGCTGACCTTTATTATGGCGTCGGACGCTCATCTGGGGGGCATTACAGATCGGAATTACAGACCGACACTTTACTATTTTCTGCATACCTTCTTCGGCCATGTTCTGAGCAGTAAATGTGGCGTTTGGCGTGCGTGTGTGCGTGTGTTTGTGTGCGTGCGTGTGCGTGCGCGTGCGTGCGTGGTCGATAGATAGATAGATAGGTAGACAGACAGACAGACAGACAGACAGACAGACAGACAGACAGACAGACAGACAGATAGATAGATAGATAGATAGATAGATAGATAGATAGATAGATAGATAGATAGATAGATAGATAGATAGATAGATAGATAGATAGATAGATAGATAGATAGATAGATAGATAGATAGATAGATAGATAGATAGACAGACAGACACGCAGACAGACAGACAGACAGACAGACAGATAGATAGATAGATAGATAGATAGATAGATAGATAGATAGAGAGAGAGAGAGAGAGAGAGAGAGAGAGAGAGAGAGAGAGAGAGAGAGAGAGAGAGAGAGAGAGAGAGAGAGAGAGAGAGAGAGAGAGAGAGAGAGGGGGGGGGGGGGGGGGGGGGAGGGAAAGAGGGAGGGAGGGAGCAAAATACCCACGAGGATGAAATTCCTGGGCTGCAGTCCGCCCCGTAACCCAGATGTGGTTTCGGCTTATAAAACCCCAAATAAGCTTCGTGTGTGGGGCGACAACAGGGTGAGATAATTGAGACAACACGGTGAGTCAGACAGTTGCGCATAAGGAAGAGACAGTCAACATCGGATTCAATTAGCAGACGTAAAATGTACGCGCGTATCACTTATTTCTACATTCTTGATGGCCTTGTGCACCTACAGAGCAAGTTAATTACAAAATTAGGCTATTGAGACATGAGGCGCTGATTAGGGATGTTCAACTTTATCGAGTACGCCGATCCATTCTTCCCAGCTGCAAGATCATTTTTTAAATATCTTAATTTCCATAGTCCCCTTCAACTAATTCGTGGTAAACATAAACTTCATTCTCTCCTCTTTTTACTGACGTTTGAAACCTATATAATTTATCTGAAATATATTTAAGGCTGTGATAGGGGATCCTTTACCAACAGTTACTTCCCTTACGAAGCGACCCATTTACATACCCTGCATAAACTGCCGGTAAATATTGCCTGCTCTTGCAAGTTTGGAATAACAATTGATGCCACTCTTACTGTCAAATGCTAAGGCCAGAATTTTAATGTGTGAAAAATCAACGTATTTTGCAATAAAATTAATCAATGAATGGTTAGCATATATACCGACAACCTTGCCGTCATAGCCTTCTAAATTCCCGCGGCAGCCTTGTACGTAATGCAAAAAAAAGTGGTCGCGTATCTGCTCTTTTCGTTGCAAATGTCAAAACACGATGGTCTCTCGTCGACATTTACTAAGTAAATACCTCCCTTTGCGTTCCCACTCACCTCTCATGCTGTCCTCTTCCGTCGCTCTCCTCCCAAAGTAAACACACTAAAGGTTTGCTCAAGTCCATTTAAATTTACCGCGTTCCACTGCTCCAGGCCGGGTGCTTCGATGCCAGCGCTGCCGTGCGGCGGAGATGCGCGTGACTCGAGGCGCCCTACTTCAACGTTTATGGAACCACGTTTCTCTACTCCACGTGCGTTCCAAGCAGAACGTGGAACCTATCTAGTGGAACCTAACCTTTCGTAACTGTTGCCGCTTGATTCCTTAAAATGCCGCCAGAAGCTATAGTGGCGCGGGCGACAGCAGGCGACGGAATGAATTTTTTTTTCAGTGGATGTAGTATTTCATTTCGCAAAAATCAAGCATCTGTGAATTTTTTATAAAGGAACACTGAAAACATCGCTTATGTATTTTCTGCCTTATATTTGCGTAATGTCTTGTTCTTGTTCAACAATGTTGACACGCATGAACATTACACCGGACTTAAGCCCGTTGTACATGGAGCGATTTTCCCTGCGAATTCGCAGATGCGGCGCCGCTCGTGCGGCAGAACGACCTTTTTTCGTTGCTGCGGCAAAGTGTCAAAAGTTGGGAACGATCGAGCATCCCCGGCAAACCAACGTTACTAGAAGTAACGTTGCTTCTTAGGTGGTTCGGGTGAAAAGGAAAAGGAAGTGCACTGGGAATATTATTGAGCCCAACTGGGGGCTCACCTGCATACAACCCAGTGCGGTGGGGAGGGGGAGGAGGGGGATATAAAGATTAGAGAGGAGAAAGAAGGTGACAAAGAGATAGGTGGGCGAGTAGTGTAACGTTGCGGCAAACGCCGCTCGTGGGAGGCGGTAGAGGGGCCGGAACTTGTGGCCAATAGCAACACAGCTAGGGGAACGTCACGGCCACATCACGGCATCACCATTTGCACGCTTGGCAACCAGATGGTGTTGCTTGCATACGCGCGGCGTAAGTGCGGACGCACCAACACAAACATACGCGTGTTCACAACATGATGTCGCCATGTCGCGCGCCGTTTTCAACGAATGCGTAATCGGTGTCCGCGCATGTCGCGGACATCACAGCAGTTCGGAAGAAGTACATAAGAACCGAAGAAGTCCCGTCCGAGGTACACCAAAATGTACTAGGCACGCACAACAAGCGAACCCAGCGTTGCTTGCTGCGTTTGTCTTCTCTGCTATGTGTGCGTATATTGAAAAATAATTGGCGATTGTCAAATAAAACCGCTAATAAACTCATATTTACTGCAAAACAATCTGAAATAACTTCCCCAGAAAGTACGATAAAACAATTTTTTAACAGCACAACAAGCTTTGCTCGTGGCAGACCTAATTCGGTCTGCAAACAATGTGTTTCTGAAGCGCGAAAATCGCGACGTTCGCAGGCCATGTAACGACATTTCCAGCCATTGCGAACTTCGCAAGTGCGAATGTTCGTTCCACCGAATTCACAGGCGAAAAACGCACCATGTAGAACGGGCTTGAGTCGTTTAGATTTGGTTGGGAGTATATAAGACTATTCAGCAGGTTTTGTTTCACTTTCGCTGGGTGGCTGAATCGAGTCACAGACAGACAGACAAACAGACACACAGACTGATTAGAATTTCTGGGTTTAAGTAGCTCAAGAAAGACTATCGTCTTAATTAAAAATTCCATGAGGGGCGTGCATCTGCACGAGCGTCTTGGCAAGGAAACTCGATTGACTTGAATAATGTTCTCCGTCTGCCGTGAGGGAAAAGCGCGCCAGGCACGGGCGCTCTCACGCCATCGTCGAGTCAAGCACCCCTGTTCATATATGTTAGTGATCAAGATGCTTCAACAGCATAAAACACACGGTGTACCCCCAAGCATACAATTTGCCCATGTTCCTCCCAGTCACGATACCTGCCAATCAGGGAACGTTTGTTTTCCTCAATGAGGGTTATTCTTCCGGCTCCACACAGTCTAGGAAAACAGGCGGCGCAATAATATACGCTCAGTACATCGAGGAGCTCAGCTGCATCCGTATAACACAGGGTGAGCGAGAGAGGGCAGCAATTGTTCCTAGGAACGTTTTTTTTTTGTTTTGTTTTGTATTTTCAATTGGCCTCATTAGAACACCCCAGTCGTTTGAAGAGATGATTACCGCGCTGGTTTGTAGGTGCCGCAAGCAACTCCCTCGCCACGTTTATTCGACGACACCGTCGACGCCGGCGCACTGGTGGGCTCCGTGTGACTCTGGACCACGTGTCATGAAACCTGGCTATTGCTCACGCTGAGCAACGCGTGGCGGACGGTAGTGATGGGGATACCTGCTGATGAAGTTCGTTCTGGATTGATGATCCTAACGCTGTGCACCGTAGTAGGGACACTCGCTTTTACTGAATTATTTCCAATCGCCTGCGCGAGCTACGCAGGAACTTCCATCAAAAGTCGAGTTCTTCACTTCTACGCACTGCGTACGCTTGACTTTGCTGCAGAACGAACGTCAATTCTCATGCGACAGCATTGTGACGTTGCGTCCCGGAAGACCCCATAATTTCCTGATTCAATGGCGCACCGACGAGATTGGGGGATATGGGATGATTAGGGGTTGCAATACCCCCTCTTTTCTCAGGAGGTCAACCAACCCAGCACTCCTCCTCCTCTAACTGACCGCCTATGGTAACTAAGCGGCGATTATGTAGTCTGGGAAGATTGCGCTAATGGGCATTGTCAGACCAACTACACAAAAACAAACTATCCTGTTTTACAGTACCTAAAATTCTTTGAAAAGCTAAGAAAATTGTGGGAATTATAATGCGTCAGCATAGTTACGCCTTTTATGCATTTAGAAAACTTAGGTTTTCCAGTGGTTTTCATTGAAGGGAAACTGAACAAAACACCTGTTCATCGCGTGAGAGCGCTAAATTAAGCAGAACTTCGTGACTTCGTAACTTCATGAGCAGTTTCTTGTTTTTTTTTGTGTGTTTATGAGTTATTCGCGTAAATGCGCTGGATTAAATGCACCTGTGTTATTTCATTAATTCATTTTGCTTTATATTTACGAACTTTTTTTTATTTTTCGCTAACCTAGCGAGGGCGCCTGAATAGGTAGACTTCTTTTTGTTTCCTGCGACGAACAATGGTTCCGATATTTGGCTACGAATATCCACGTTGGGAGAATTTTTGTTTTGTTTGGTTACATTTTTGCCTTTTTACTGTTGCCTTGTTTTCTCTACATTAATACTCTTTCTACGCTTAAATCTGAGCTTTACTAATCACTTGTTTTTCTGCAGATACAAGTCGTTACTCTGTTCCAGTTCGGGAACTTGGCAAAGAATGTTTAGAAATTAAGAACTGGAGCACCAGCTTAAGTTTGATGTGATTATTGGTCTCAAGTTGTTATGAATGTTATTGCGTGTGTGTGCCCATGCGTGTTCGTGCATGTGCGCGCGTGCGTGCGCGGGCGCGTGCGCGTGTATGACTGGACTTGATGAACACTGACGATTTAATATGTGAAACAGGGCGCAATAAAATCGAAACTTTTAGTAATTTCATTCGACGTTTTGCTCGGAGTATGCCCTTCTTAAGAACTGATATATTGCAGCCCGGTAGCGAGAATAGACTGTTGGAATGAATGAAAGAATGAACGAATGAAATATTTAATCAGAACGCACATCAGAACGCAGACAAGAGAGAGTAGGAAATAAAGGTAAGTGTAGGCCAGAAAACAGAGGGGGACAACCATGGGCTCGTAAGTGTCCACTACAAGGAGACTGGGGGTCTATTCGATTCAGCCTGCACCTCTTGAACCAGTTCACAGCGGTGCAAAGCGGGTTCCGCCATCGGCGGAACCACACCTGCACATTTTTCGTCTGCTTCTGCACCTCCTCGGCAGGGAGTGCAGGCAAAGCCATCAAAACGTGCTGTACCCATCGGCACCACCGGTGAATCGAATGGCGCGGTTCAGGTGCCGCGAGCTGCACCGCTGAAACGAATGGCAAAGTGCGGCACCGCCTGAACTGGTTCACGCGGTGCAGGTGAAACGAATAGACCCTGGGAAGCACCGTAATTGGAAATCGAAGGCGTAACAAGTTCGCAATCTTTCGCATTACGATCCCCTACCGTTGGCAGGCATATTGCTGATTTTCTCTCTTGCACCGGTATGCAAGGTAATGGATGTGAAAATAAGTACCTTGATTTGAATCGGGCGATGCGAGTCTCGACGAGGAAGCCGTAGGTGATTTCTTCAGTTGCGTCGCCGCTTGCTCCTCCCGGCTTGTGCTTGAGCAGATACCGCGTGGCCTGGATCAGGTGCAGAGCTGAGGCCCCCAAGGCGAGGCTCTGGAAAAGCAGGTCGAAATGATTTGCACAGTTGACAACATGGCTGACTTCTTGACATCCAAGTTGCATCGCCGACGGGGTCAACTTTGCTTGTATATAAGTGACTGCCAAAGCACGGAATATGTCATTTAATTGGACACACACGTATTGTTCCCCAGCCTGCAAATTTTCTGGTGCTTTCAGGTAATTTCTAGGGTCACCGAGAGAAGAACTAAAACGAGAAGGCCCACATAAAGCAACTGCCACAGAGTATCACACCTACTTCAAAAAAAGCGTGCACAGGTACACCGAGTGCAAACATGACATCTATTTTGAGGTTCATAATGTGCTGCCTCTCTGGCACACTTTCCGACCACCTACCTGCGTATAAAAAAGTTGAATCTATTGATTCTGCAGCCGTAATTGTGCACACTTAGGCGGTATCAAAAAATGGGCATTGTAGTGTGTAGTTTACACAAAATTCTAGAGTGCATCAGTTAAATGCAGTGTATGGCAGGCAAAACACCCCAGACCAAATTTTGTGTGTTGAACTCGCACTACCGTGCCTATTCTGGTGTAACAATGTGGGCCCATCTAAAAAAAATAGCAACTTGAAGTTACAATCCTAATATTCCCCTGGGTTTTCTTTACCATAATGCACTTGAATGACCAATTTCCTCGATCCAAGCCAATGGCGAGGCCCAACATACAATTTTACCCGCAAAATGTGCTCCGGTGTTCTGAGCTCAGTAGTGTCATACCTGAGAATATATTTTGAGTTCAATCGCATGCTCAGCGTCGTTACTTAAATTTTCCCCCTTGAACTATGTTATTGAAGACCCGGGTGCACTGTGGGGAAACAGATCCTCGGAAGTTTTCACACTACATTCTGAGACAATCCTGTGCTTCAGCTTCACCGCAACGCACTCAACTGACCAGTACGTGCAGCGCTAACAATGAAATTTCGGTGAATTACGATGTCAAGCGCACCATTTGACTAAAAAAAAAGCGATCTGCGCTGTACCACAGCGCAATAACGAACGTCACGCTTGTATTGCGTTCTGCCACAGCGCAAACCGAACTTCAAGTTGGAAGTTGGAAGTTTTAACTTTATTTTGTTCTTTGTGAAGCGCAAGAGCAAGCGTAGACAAAAGGCCACCAGGCCTGACGAGTTCTCAGCTCTCTTTACAGTTGGGAAGCAGTTTGGAAGCCATTAGCCAACTTAAAATAGGCGCGTAAAACACAGCAATACAAAACATGAGTTCATCTTTACACACGTCCTATACACAAAGAAACACCAACTTACAAGTTCTGCAACGCACAATGAAAGTTTGTGACTGCATGTGCAGCACCATACCCACTTGAGTAAAAAATGAGCATAACTAGTCTCATGAACAAGATAGCGCCTTGAAAATACAAAGACACCCAGAGACATTAGGGGAGTTCTTGCTTACATTAAATTAAGTATTTCTTAATTAACATATTTTGAGAAAAATATTTTAGATTTCTCATATTCATTCGCTGAAGAAAACAGGTAAACAGCTGCATACACCTGAAATCGCATACCCTGTTGGTCATAATTTGTGAGAGTTTTGGCTACTGTTCTTTTTTTTTTTTTTTGAGTGCTCAGGTACTATTTAGTTTCCTGTATTTCATGAAGGGGGTGGTTAAACGGTTTAGGTGTATATACTGAAGCAGACGAAAATAGTATATTTGTTTCAATTTTAGGATTCTGTATCTTTCAAATAGCGGGTGAGAGAGAGAGAGAGAGAGAGAGAGAGAGAGAGAGAGAGAGAGAGAGAGAGAGAGAGAGAGAGAGAGAGAGAGAGAGAGAGAGAGAGAGAGAGAGAGAGAGAGAGAGAGAATGAACAGATAAATCGGCTTGTCATGATAGCCGTCTATTGGACGTACAGCTTTCATCTGGAGCAGCAAGAGCTTATAGTTTGCACCAGCTGTAGTGCCTGCAGGACAATATACAATACGAGAATTTGAAATAGAAAAGTGCGTAATACATCGCAAACTTCAACCAAGGAGGCAATAAATTTGCGGTTCTGTATAAGCAACCAACTGTTCCACTTAATGCATAAATTAGCTTCGAAACTTGAACATTCCAGGACAGGTTTTAATTGAACCAAACGCCAAAAGATTTGACTTGTTTAACCAGTAGTAAATTTGTGTTTTCGAACTATACATTTACACCTTCCCGAAAAGTTAATCGGCCTAAAGATTATTAAGTAAGTTTATGACAAGTTTAGACTCATTTTGTTATTTCCTAGCCACCCAGCTAGCTTGTTTAAATAACAATTTACCTTCATTTCGGGCTCTGTAGAAGTCATGGCAGTAAAGAAACATTGGTATCGTGTGCATAGATAAGGTTCGATAACTCAGGTATGTTAGAAATCATTTATATATAACATGAATAAAAGTGGCCCGAGAACTGAACTTTGCGGAACACCCCAGTTGACAACTAAATTACCGATAAGGACATCATTAACTCCTACATTAACTTCCAAGCTACAGCTCGGACGCTATAATTCTCAAGCTGTTTTAGAAGAATGTCGGGCTTCATACAATCAAAGGCTTTAAGAAAATCCCAGAATAGGCCCAGTGTTTATACACGGCACTCAATGTTTTCTATAATTTTGTTTTTTATGGTAAGCAATGCTTGTTCCGTACTGTGAATTAGATATAACGTTAAATTTAATTTAAAATATTCGTATGCTCGATATCGTAATTCACCGAGACGTCATTGTTAACTGCGTGTATTGGTCAATTGAGTACGTTGCAGTGAAGTTGAACCTCGGGATTGTCTTCGTAGTTAGGAACATTTATTCGCATAAATTTCAGGATAAGGGTATCTGTTCAGCCTTCCTAGTCCAGGAGGCCGCGATTCCGCGCTGCTTCCGGGGCTCTGGTCACGACAGCTTGCTGTTGCTCCGCCGATGATTTTGTCAGCGCGGTCTCCCATTGCTCAGCGGAAAGGGGTGGGGGGAGAGGAGGGGGGATCAAGATTAGACTAGGTGGTAGGTTGTGATGAGGAGGCCACAGTGCTGGAGTGTATGAAGCCAAAAGCATTACGCGAAATTTTCTTGGAGATTATATGTATTTAATGCGTATTGAATGCGTTTGTGCACCGAGATCAGCTCACCACAGAAATCACTGAGGCGTACAACATGAAAAGAAGTGGCGAGCGGTGTATCAGCATGCCTTTACTTCATTTATATGAGATAGAGGTTTAATTTTTGACCGCGGGCTATCATAGAACAAGTCCTTTCTTCAGACGCACATGTTGTTGGTGTTTGGCTCGCGGTCACATGAGTGGAAAGTTGTTAATTTTTAAGCTGCTCGCGGTTCTAAAAACTTTCATTTGCGAGCCAGTGCTGTGGCCTCTCTACTTTCTTTTTGTCGTGTCCATGTCGGTTTTAATCATTACCAACTAGACCAATTTTACGTGGTGGTACCGGTCTCGTCTGCATCATCAGCAAAGGGACAAATCATGGCCGGAAGCTCCAGTGTACTGCCGATAAAGTGCGAGACACACGCAACGCAGCGAAGCGACCTGCTTCAGAGGAAGAAGGTTCCCCCAGCAAGCTCCCGACAACGTAAAAGGCAGTGCGAGCCGCTGCTGAGCGAGCACGGCGAGTTGCAGCGAGGCGAAGTACTTACATGCCCGCCCAGACACCGGCGAGCAGACAAGCGGTAAACACAGCGGTGCAGAGCAGGGCAACCGGGAGATATATGAGAGCGACAAGAAGAGCAAAGGCAGCTCCGAAAGCCGCCAGTAGCAACACTGCATGCAGCGACACAACACAGCGACACACTCAGCGACAAGTAATTCTTTCGCATTTAGATGTCATAAGAATTGCTTTTATGCTCGCATAGCTTTTTTTTGTAGTGCATACTATACTCAGGTCAAGATACCAAATACGACAATAGGTAATCTGTTCGTGCTGATGGTTACACCTTATCATGAATTTAGGGTTTCACTCTGATGTCCTCAACTCGTGTGTCTTCTCCACAACGCACCTCAATGACCAATCATTACGATCAAAGAAACCAAATAGGCCAACGAGAAGGTTCAACATGCAAGTTGTCTGGTAAAATGTAGTTAGCGCTGTGAGTTAACGCAGTGGAAGATACGGCGTTTCACATGGCGTTATGCCACAGCGCAGTTACATTTTTTTATTAAAATAGTAAGTCGGGCACCCTTAATCGTCATATTTGTCCCCTAGAAAGTAGCGATTGTTTATTGAGGCGCATTGAGTCGAATGTTCCACATGTCAGACATTCAGAACACCCTCTTAATTTTTTCTTGTTGTAAATAAATTGTATATACATTATTTATAAAATAAGATAGCCTGCGCGCCGTACAACAGATTGGGAAAGAAACACGCGCCTCGTTTCAAACACAGATAAGACAGTTGGGCGCGGCTAGACTCTTGGAATAAAACACAATTAAACAAAGCAGAAGGTATGGTTCGTGGCAATATACACACACTGCATGCTCTGACTATCTTTATTCAGTGACTGAAGTACGTACGTACGTAGAAGAGGCAAGCATATGTGTTAAGAATTAAGAGAGAGTGGACATTCACAGCCTGAATTTTCACTGGTAATAACTGATTGGTACATAGGTGTGACTAAACGAGGCCACAAAAGAATACAGAATAACTTGTGATCTTGTTCCTTGTTTTTAAAGACTATAGTCTTTCTTGGCCTATTTAGACGAGAATAGTTTGGTCTATCTGTCGGTCCCTCGATTAGCCGCCGGGCCGAAAGAATTCTTGAACGAGACGTTTATATAGGCAATACATTTTCAGAATACCAAATCTGGTATTACCTCATACGTCATACTTATCAACAATGTTCCCCAAAAAGGAAACGTTAGGCATATATTAGGCAAAACATGAAGACATGAGTGACAGCAGCGGTGTTATTTTAATTAACAATAGACGTAAACATAAGTTTTGCGATAACAAACAAAAAACGCTTAAAAAACAATACCAACGACAAAATACAAAAAGGGCTCCTCTCTAGTTTCGAGCTCGTGGCTTGAGCACTAAGCCCAAGAGTAACAATGGGTCCCTACAGATGACGCGTCAGCAGTGCGAATAAAGCAAAATGTAATTGAGTTGAGGAGAGAGAAATATATATTTTTATTTGTCGGGGAAACCTCCATTACGTGTATAATGGGAGGACCGAGGAAGGGGGGAAAACAGCGTGGGAGAGAGAAAAGAGGAGACATTTACGGGGCAGCGGCGGCAGAAGACCACCGTCTTTCGACGACATTTGGAGAGAAGTGAGCAGATACGCGGTCAATTTTCTCGTTGTAAGGCTGATACAGCCATGGTATACCCATGCGGCCATACGGACCACACGTTCTCACGTGTAGCTTTGGAAAGGCGTATAGGCGGCATTCACAGGAAAAGTGCGAATTCGGCGGATGCTGGAGTGTGCAACTGTGACCGACTGAGGTCACTTCAATAGACTTGCCCAATCATGCCGTTACGGTGCGGAGGACATTTCAGCCGAATGCCATTTTTTCTTCAACGACAGGAAGCTCACAATTACTGCTAAAATAGCCGTATAACGCGTTTATGCGTCATGCAGCAAGAATTTTTGTGATTTGCCGGATTTTTTGTGCACTTTTGGTGACATCAAATGCCGCCTTGGCATTGTCAGAGTCCTTCAATGCTTTACTGGTCACGAAACTGCTCCGTAACTCAATGGGAGAGCTTCATATGCTGCGTTTGGCCGCCGCGTGGTAGCGCCACCCTCTCACTGAGGTCACTTCTCGGGCGGCGCTGCGCTGGCTCGAACGGCGGAGCCGCGGCGAGTTGTGTTTGTTTAATGCGGGAAAAAAATGTAACGTGCATATCGCGCTCTCGTGATGCGAATTAAGTAGTGCAACGACGATGCCGAACACGTGTTGCGTCCCGGGATGTCGTTCCTTGTACAACGACACCACAGAAAATGTTTCCTTGTTCTGTTGACCGAGCGACGGGCAGCTGCGTGAGAATTGGAGGCGCGCCATTCCAAGGCAAGCAACGGGAGATTTCAGCTTCGATTATAAGTGGGCGACAGTGTGTGAAATGCACTGTGTGTGAGAATGTAAAAAGCATTGTACCATTTTGAGAGCATCGTGGACCTAGAATTGTCCAAGGCTAACTTAAAGGGACACTGAAGTGAATTTGTCAAGCTCCCGTTTTTGCTTGCACTGCGTAGACTGGCTCAAATTAGCACACTTTTCATCGTTTATCCGGTTGACAAATCGGTAATTATTTTACAAAGCGCGAAAGAAGAAAAACTACCATGCGCGGTTTGCGGCGGCCGCACCAACTAAGGCTGTGACGTTGAGAGGAGGGGCACCGTGATTGGACGATGCCCAAGGTTAGCAATCACACAAGTTTCGGTTTCGGTTTCGGTTCTGTAAAACATAACCAATGGCTTTGTTGGATGGGCATTCTCAATATCTCAGTAATCATCGTACCGCGCTTCTGCCATGTTGTCGGCTGTAAAATGCACAAGATAAGCCTCCCAGGACGGCTTGTAGTCGTAGCATTCACTAGCCGAGACCTACGCAGTGCATGAACGCCCTCCGCGTACCCGCAGACGCCCAAATGTCATGCGCTTTTCCCCCATATTTGGAGCTTGCCTCCCTCATGCCTGTATCGTAAAAAGCGTGTTCGCACCAGGCCAAGGGTCTGTTCATTCTGGCCTGTGCCCACTGCCTGCAAGCAGTCGGTGCTTATGGCAACAGCACGCCAACGAGAACTCGCTAGCGCGCCAGTGCCAGCCTGCGCGCGTTTTGTAAACTAGTTCGTGTAGCCATGAACGTTGCGGCCCCAAAAAAGGTGAACTCAATATAGAAAACATCGGCGGAAAACAAAAAAGCTAACTTAGAAAAAAAAAAGCACGTACCCGCGGGGATTCGAACTCGTGACTCGCAAAACATTTGGGGAGAATTACTAGCGCCCCAGACTGCTAGGCCACGGAGCGGGACGCGAATGCCTTGCTAATATAGGGTATATATTGTACAATCGGTTTACACTTTTATTTAGTTTTGGCATTTCAAGCCGCTTATGTGACTATTTGTTGTTCTGCGATCGTGCAGTAAGCGTCGCCCGAGTTTCCACAGTAGCTCACGTCTAGCAATTGCATTTCGTAGACGGAAAAGCGTTCGCAGATGCGTAGTCGTGCTGCTGACCGCTGTGCTTGTTCGCCCAGCGCAAAAAAGTGCTTCCGCGCTCTAGTTTTACGCTGTACGGTAAAAATATCAGTTGATTTTATTTGCTTAGTACCAATATTGACTTCGCTGACTCTTCTCCCGCCTTCAAGAGGCCTTATATTTTCCTACTGGCGTACCAGTCAGAGAAGCGTCGCATGTGCAGCGCTTGTGTGAAGCGACCTTGACTTGGAGCTAGATACAGTGTACAAACAAACCAAGTAAAGAAAGGCACATTCTTCCATTCACAAACGTGTCCTGGCTTCGTTTCAACTAAGCGAACGAATTGCGACCAAGCAATTTTTTTTTTTAACCTCCTTGATTGCGACGACCCGCCGGCGGCCGGCGGACGAAACGCTGGGCCGACTGACTCTGTCGGCCGGGGAGCCGTGCAGTAGCGCAGCCGTGGCGCAGCCAATTGCCAGCTCATCCCCTCCTGACGTCACACGAAAACGCCACAGAAAATGGGCGAGCGTAAAGAGAGGAGGACAGCGTTTTCGAATTAGTTTTTCTACTAAATAAAATCGCGGAAACGCGCCTAGAGTGGTCGAAACATGGCCTGGGGACTCCGGACTACAATTTGCGCTAGTAATCCCGCAATGTTTACATATCACTTCAGTGTCCCTTTAAAGCCGGATTTTTGTCATATAAGTCAAGTTGTAGCGGTGCTTCATCACCTGTTTGCAAACTTGTATACCTTGCGCTCAGGCTCGTGTATAAAAAAGCTTTGGGACGTCCTTGTGCTTTTACTTTTCACATTTTCGCGAATTATCCCTTAGGGTTCGTTTTGTTTGTTTTGTAACCGCGCGTGGCCGATTCCGGTTTCTGATCTGGCGTTTCAACCGGAGCGCCCATTTGCTCTGTTTGTCGTACGTCCCGCCGGGCAATATTGTTTGATACGGAAAGGGTGCCACCTTGTCGCCAACTTTATTTTTTGTTTCTTCGACTATGTTCTCGATCCTATTTCCATGGATCTGAAATTAATAACGTTCCGAGAGTAATGCATGCATAGCAAACGCCGCGCAACTCACTTTATCGACGTTCATCTGTGCACGTCACACTGCGGACTGCTTCTTCGACATTTGTGTTTCATTCTAGTCTTTTGTAGTGCAGGAGATCGCTAGCTCGCTGCGTTCAGAAAAGCTTTGCTTCGTTCTTGGCTACGTGGAAATATTCTGTTTTCTCCGTGTGCTGCACATCGCAACGCGAAAAAATAAATTTTTGTACGCTAGACCACGCTCTTTTGTCTCCCTTCGTAACATTGAAATTTTTTGTTGCGTGTGATAAAATCAGTTTTATTGTTCTTTTTTCTCTTCCTGTTTTTGCAAGTATTGCAAAGCGTGGATGCAGAAAGACACATGGTGCAACATATATCTCTTCGTGTTTTGATCCTTCGCGTTTCTGCAGCGTTTTTAGATGTTCTCAAGTATGTACCCACTCATCGAAACGACAATACTATTGGGCTATCTCTTAGCGTTCTGTTCATTCCAGAGCAATCAACGGATTCATTAAGCGTAGTCTGAACGACGCGTACTTGGTTTGTTTCAGTTTTTTAGATACGACTGCATCTCATTCACTCGCCTTGTCCCTCCATACGGCGTTGTCCGTCCACACCCCTCCCCCTACACTATAAAAAAAATAATAGTTAGCGGCGCCCGGTTCCGATCCCACGACCCTGTGGGGGGGGGACGCGAGGGACGCTCTTCCCACTGCGCCACAAAACCGCGACATCATCAAATGCTACGAACGCGCCCTATATCCTTGACTCATTCAAACTACGTCAAGATGCTACTGATACAACGCATGATGGGACAATGATTAACACTTTCAATAAAAGAAAAGAAGCTCCCACTTACAGCAACAATGATGGAGTAAAGGTCGTTGCGACAGTGAAGCCCCAAGCATACCACTTAAGGAGATTGACCAAGATTGGCCAATAAAACATAATAATAATCATAAAACATAATAATCATACGCGTTCCCGACACGTTTCACGCGATTTCAGAATCAATCCAACGGAAACACCAAGTGAACCCCACGATGCGTCGCATCTACACAGGGTTCCCCTCGCGGGGAGGTGGGCGCAATTTTTATTGTATTATCGATAGGCCCGCAGCAGTCCGTGACTACACAGCTACCGTATACGTGGTAATTAGAACTTTGCTGTAAGAAAAGAAGCAATATAGATTTAAAAATCCGTAAACACGACGGCGCAGCGCTTGTGCGAGAGCACACAGAAGCCGTTGCCGTTCGCGGCCGAAGTCTACGGTAATTTACTTCGAAAAATAAAACCCCATTGAAGGCAGGTGATATACACAATGACTGGACTATTCATCGCTATCTACTACGAAAAAAAAACACACTTAATCAGCGCGCAGACACCAAAAGCAGCAAGCGTTTGCGCGCCAAGAGCTGGCCAATACGCCGCACGCGCGTCGGCTGGATGACCTTCGTGCGGCGGTGGCGCCTGTAGTGGCACGCGCGGTCCGTATATGAAACGAGCGCCGAAGTTTCGTGACCAGTAAAGCATTGAAGGACTCTGGCATTGTCTATTCTTCGTCGATGTCGACACTTTTCTCTACTTCATGTTGCGCGAAGTGTTTTATTTTAAATAATGCAGATAGCGCCTTCGTGTTGCAGAGTCCCTTTAATAAGAATAAATGCGGCACAATAGTCATTCTCAGAACAGTTCTCAATCAATTCAGAGAAACGTTTCGACGTTCGGCTTTAGTTTTATGACTATAAATAACTAAGTGGTCGTTTGAGCTGCAGAAAAAAAAATCAAGTGCCGAACCATTCATATGGCGGCTGATTGCCCAGCAGAGCTGTTTCGGTACCATTGGGTTTCACACGTTCACGAAACAAAACGTCCCAGGACAACTAGTAAGCGCATGGGGTTTGGCAATTCGAAAGCACGGATGTCCACTTAAACGCCTGGGTGGCCTTGCTTCCGCCTCTCATTGTCGAGTGGCTTTGTAATCTTGCCGCTTGAGACGCATTTCTTTGCTTTGCTTTGCGATCTGCCTCAATGACTTAGAATGTCTTCGATCAGTCTACTACGCAGTGCGCAAATACCTGATGACGAAGGACGAAATAACGTCTCTGTCTGTCTGTCTGTCTGTCTGTCTGTCTGTCTGTCTGTCTGTCTGTCTGTCTGTCTGTCTGTCTGTCTGTCTGTCTGTCTGTCGGTCTGTCTGTCGGTCTGTCTGTCTCATGGGAGAGTTGTCGACGATGGCGAACTTCGCTGCTTGTTCATGCGTTATTTTGGCCGCGTTCTTCGCCCCCTCTCCCACTGATCTGCGGTGTGCTGGCGTGGACGGCCACATCTCAACACTGCCGAGTTTAAGCTCGGGCTATGGAACGCCCTTGCTATGGAATGTCTCGTGCTGTAAAACCTTTTCTCCGCGCCCTCGCTCCGTACCTGGTTTCCTGTACGTCGCATTCCCAGCTGGGGTACCTCCCCTCCTCCAAGAACGCATACAGGTGCTAGGGGTAAACAGACACGCTGTAAAACAAACGCCTCGTCGCTAAGTTCGGGACACATACGGGAGGAAGCTGCAGTGCAGTGCATACGTGTGGCGCAATGGACACAGGGACAGAGATGTGGTACAAATGTGTTCGCCGACACTATTTGCTGCGTATGCTGTGGTTATCAATCCATCAGTGGTGGGAGAAGCGTCGAAGTTTTTCACAGTTTATGGGAACTCTTCAAAACAAGGAGAAATCAGGTAGAGATGGAGTAAAGCGGCTTTGATGCTGCCTCAGAGCATGCGCTGGTCGCGATACTTTTGGTTACGAAAAGCTTTTCCTGTTTTCTTCCCCTGAACAACGACGAGCTTTCCTTGCACTTGGCGACCTAAGGGCTACTCGTCCGGCACAGTCTGCCACTGCAGCAAAGGCTGAAGGTTTATGTTGATTACGACATGAACACATTTCACAACCGAGAGCAACTCAAGAACGACGAAAGATGCATAAGATAGAGAGCGTCCTATGTCAATCTTTCTTCGTCCTTCTCTTGCGCCCGCCAACGAATATGTGTTTAAATGGGTTCCTGCCACCACAGCTTCGCAAGGTTCCTAACTAGCAATTTTGCGTTTTCGAAATAGGCGGATAGGGAGATGATTATCCGGCCCTATGCCAACACGTACGCCTTTCTTGCCGAACATCATTGCATAATATTCTGGGGTCTGTTTTGTACTGCTTTTTTTGCAGCTATTTTTTTACTCATATTTTACGGGAAGAGCTTGCTGTTAAATTTTCCCATCCTGGCAGGAAGACTGATGCCGGCATTTTTGCCGCAGTAGGCTTCATTGTCATGTGTCGTAAATTTTTATGTGGTGTTTTAAAAACAAACTAATAATAACTTGGACAATACGAAGTTGAGGGTATTAAACGCCGCCTCTCAACGGACGGATCACTGCACGTCGAGCACGGACAGCGCCCGTAACCGAATCAATTTGAATGGCCTGTTTATTTCCTCGGCACTGTGACAAACTGCTATCGACCTAGAATGCTTATAAAAAAACCAAACAAGTCGTTCCGGTCGGTGCCAGTTTTTAATTATTGTGGATTTTCTCGATCAGACAGGCTCTGAACTCTCGGTTTCGCACGGCACTGTTTTCAGCTGCGTCAAAATTCCACACGCACACACACACACACACACACACACACACACACATATATATATATATATATATATATATATATATATATATATATATATATATATATATATATATATATATATATATATATATATATATATATATATACAGATGCCACGTGTCTCTTGTTTCAATGACCTTACTTGGATTCCTAGAACGGGTGTGAATGGGCAGATGTTCGCCCTTTGTGTGCATATATTCTTTGGAACGTCTTCGTTCCGCGTGACTAATCTTTTTGCCCATGTCAAACACGGGCATGGGCCTATCTTGTTTTTACCCCTCTTTCACCCCCGTTGCCACGGGGGAGGAAAATTACCTTGTTATTTATTATTATTTTTATTTTTTAATTATTTATTATTTTTTTCTCTGTGTTTGGTTCTTCTCTCTCTCTTTTTTTCCAAGTTCGTACCGCGTGACTGTGTGTTCTTATTATCCTTGTTGTAATTAATTTTCCCGCTCTCCCTTCATTCTTTTGCTACCCACCAACCATGAATCCATTTGTACAAACTCTCTCACCTCTTACCTTGCCCTCGCGCTTGCTACATTTTCTGTATATATAGCTCTGAAACGAACTTATTTTGTACTCTGAAGAAAGGGAGTCCTCTCCTTGAAACGTCAGTAAACTTATTTTTATTTTCTAAGTCTTTCTCGTTTGTCTCTGTCTCTACTAACCTTATATATATATATATATATATATATATATATATATATATATATATATATATATATTACAATAAAAAAATAAAAAAATAGAGTGAGTCACCGGCTTCATGGATAAGTGCGGCCTATTTACAGGTGTTTAGCAAAAACTAAAAGATGCGAACAGACAGTTAGTTATCCCCGTTCAGATTCGAGAACAAAGCAGGATCCTCTAGAGAGCGAAGTTATTCCCCCGTGCGTGAGCACTCTCTAGGTGCACAGGCCGTCATTGAGCAGGGCTCCAAACAAACGATACGGGTGCTTGCGTGCGTGCACGAGAACTTGAAGGCCGGTAGAGGAGCTTGCTTCTCTTTCCCATCTGCAATTATTAAGAGCTCGCAAACAGAACGCCCACAGTGCTGCTGCAAGGGGCGCATTTAGTTTACTTGTCGAAAGGACGACCTCAACAATACAGTCGGGCGTGCGACGCGTCCGTTAGCATTCGAGGAAGAAGGGAGTCCTTGAACGTCGCTGCCATCCCCTGAGGCGTTCACGCGGCAAAGGCGTTGCGGTTGAAAAGCGTCGCGCGTGTCAGGCTACCACTGACGACACTTCGGGCGCATGCTTTATCCGGGTGAAACAACCGCACGCGCGCCCTCGTCGCATACAAGCTGCGACTCGGGTGGTGCCAATGCTCCAATTGACGTCACGCGGTTTGCGCACACGAGGCGCGCAATTATAGTTTCCATTAAGGGACACAGCATCGGCCCTTTATGGTATGTACGCTCCACTCCCTGTGGGCATGCATGGTCTTTGATTGGCATTCTGCCCGCTTCGAGGAAGAATGCTTTGCGTTATTGCATAGGCTCGTTTGTGTATGCGAATCACAAAGGTAAACGCAGTGCCGATTACAGACACGTGTCGATTACAAGAGGGTGCTCTATGTCTCCAGCTACTGCAGCTGCCTTCTGAGCCAAGAAACTTGGTTGACCATACTAGGTGATTCCCCAGAGCCCCCTGTTACTAACATACTGTAGTCAAAGCTACCCGTCCTACGAAAAGACTACACTACTGGAAATCACTTTATCCTATTCCACAAAAATGTCTTTCAAAGGCATTCCGGCATTTTGATTAATTTTAGCTCGCCTGGCTACCTTTAAAGGAGCCATGAAGAGAAAACACAAGTTTGGTTCATTCAAAAGATTGTCTCGTTAGAATCATACTGACACCACTTTTGACGTAAACTTCGCTCAAATAAGCTACATAATTAGGAAAAACGGGAATGGTCATGCGACCCACCAGCTCATTTCCCGCAACAGAACCTATGATGTCACATGAGCTAAGCTCTGCGATTGGCGGAGGCTGGCAGAAGCAGACGCAAATTAGGTAGAGCTTACAAACTAGACGAACGAGCGATTTGCGCTTAAATTTAGGGCACATTCTTTACAAAGCAATAAGAATGATGGGACAAACAGTGAAAGTTACGAAAGCACATGTAAACATAGAAGTACTGATGCGTTCTGCTGTTCGTACTGCGCACAGCATGCTTGGTTTAGCTGCACAGCACTACGGGGCTTGGGGTTGTCCTAGACGAAACTGGCCGATTGACGCAAGCAACGGTGTCTTACGTGACCCCATTTGTCGAGAGAGCACTGTTTCAGGGAACGAATATTTTCTCCCAGAACAAAAACAAGCCAGGTTTAAATGCGGGCAAAAACAAACCAAACGCTTGCCACGGTATGGTGGCGCCATCTAGGTTACAGAACGTAAAGAAACGCGGGAACAAACCAACACCGCTGTACAGGGTGGAGACAACCTTTGAACGGTCCCGTGCCGCCGCAATTGGGCAAACGGGCTCAACGCGTTATTCTTTTCGTTTCCCACGAGACCTAGCAACGCGAAACAGACAATATGATTCAAACTTCTTCAGTAAACCGCGTTGCAGCGATAATTTTAGCGCGGTTTTGACACAATGACTTGCTTTGGCGGCGAGCTAGCAACCGAAAATGGCGGCGCCAGCGTATACGTGTCTCTTCCCTGTACCGCGAATGCGTGAATGAAGGTACTCTAGGCTGCAGAGCGGTCGGTTCCTGTGATGTCATTTGGGACCACGAAAACGCACGATTGAGCGGGAAAATCAAAATTTTAACCTAAATTGTTTAATTTCTCAGTGAATAAAGCACCGTTTGTATCCGGACAAGCGCTGGGGCACTACAAAACACGAAATCTTTCGAATAAAACCAACTTGCATTTTCTCTTCATGGCTCCTTTAACACGATCCGAAGACTCGCAGACACGAGCGCTCAGTGACGCAATGCCTCAGCCAACCAAACCAGCTCGACGGGTTAAAAAAAATTAGAGGGTCGTGGTTCAACGAAGTGAACCCGCATTTACCGTGAGCTTACTTTCCTTCGTTTATGCCGTAATTGTTTATCTAATTTTTCTATTGTTGCTTATCTAATTGCTTTCCCTAATTGTTTCATTATTTCTCCCATTCTCTGCCCACTTGAAGACAACAATATTATCTCCGAGCTCCATACACCCGCGACGTGAACCTTTGAGGTGACTAAGCGTATGCTCCCGCGTAAAACTGAACGTCGTTTCACTAAGGTGGATGCGAGTGGTAGTGCTCGAGAGGGGGAGCGAAGCTTGGCTATCCACGCGCATTCGGAACGCTTCCGCCTGCAGAGCCAGACAGCGATTATCCCGGGTGTTGCCTAGGGAGAAGTTTTCTTGCTCGCGCGGCATTCTTTCCCTCTATGGCTTTTCATGAGAACGAGGTTGCCCAGCAATGCGCTTTCTAGGCTTTAATCGGCGAGTTTCATACACCGGCGCCGCACATATATCCACCTGTTGGCAGGCACATTTTCTCTATCTTTGCATGTGCTCCATGGCAATAAATTTTCTTCTTCTTCTTCTTCTTCTTCTTCTTCTTCTTCTTCTTCTTCTTCTTATTATTATTATTATTATTATTATTATTATTATTATTATTATTATTATTATTATTATTATTATTATTATTATTATTATTATTATTATTATTATTATTATTATTATTATGGACAAATTAGCAGCGCGGAACTTCTTTCTGAGCTCCAACTAACAGTGCCTCTTAAAATCACAAGAAAATGTCATCCTTTTCGTACTCTCAGCTCCTGTAACCGACATTGCCCGCTGTTCAGGCTGCAGAGCACGTGTAACTTCTACTCTGCAGACGTAGATATTTTTAACAGCTCCCTCAATCAGTTCAGTTCAGACACTTCCAGAATTCTCATTCGCTAATATGCTCCCTCTTATTCTCTTAGATGGAACTATATGGAATATTTCTTTGCTGAGTCATACTGAATGGATCTTGTTCTAGTTATAGTAACTTCTTTTTACCTGCTTCCCTTACTGTATGGAGAGTATGCTGTTTATATGACTCTTTTGTTGTTTTCCATTTTATGGATTGCTGTTATAAGGTTACACGATATCTGTAGTGTGCAGATGTTCTGTTTCATCAGTACGATGTAATTACCAACTCTGTTATATCATGTCAGTTTTTGTTTGTGTTCATTGCATGTAGTGTATACGCTACCTACGTTTTTGTAGTGATTTGTACGGTATACTTTGTAATATACATTCTAGAAGTTATTTTTTTCTACTCTTTTATTTTATACGCTGTCAAAGTGTTCTTTCCTTTCAATTTTTGTTTTCCTTTTTTTGTACCTGTATCCATCTGTGTACCAGCACTAAGGCCTCACGGCTGTTCCTGGGCACAATAAATATACATGATTGATTGATTGATTGATTGATTGATTGATTGATTAGGGAACAGGTTGAGGATGTCGCCACGAGCTTTGCTCAGTACTTTCATTCTGTCTTTCAACTGCCAGATGGTCACGACGAACGCCTATCGTTTAATAATATGTCTAATTTTAGTACACTTATGTTCGATGAAAAACTTGTCAATGATAGCCTTAAACGGATGAAACCGTCATTTTCCTGTGGTGCAGACGGAATTCCAGCAGCCCTCATGAAGGCTTACGGCAACATTTTTGTGCCTGTCTTAACTTCCATTTATAATAACTGTTTGCTTTTGGGCAAATTTCCTCGTGCATGGAAGGTTGCTCGAATTTTTCAATATTTAAGTCTGGTGATAAGTCAGCCGTTACCAACTATCGCCCAATCTCACTCCTTTGTGTCGCCTCAAAACTCTTTGAGTCAGCTCTGCACAACGTTCTTGCTGCCTGCGTCAAGAACGTTGTGATACCAAATCAGCACGGCTTTTTCTCGGGTCGATCGACGGTTACAAATCTTGCAAGCTTCATGACTCAGGCTTCGGCTGCAGTTTGTGAAAACGGCCAGTTGGATGTTATTTATTTTGACCTCAGTAAGGCGTTTGATGTAGTGAACCATAAATTATTAATTAACAAGCTTACTATGTCCGGTGTTGATGCAAGTCTTGTTGCCTTGTTGTCCAACTATCTCCTTGACCGGTCCTTTTACGTAGATGTAAACTTCAAAAGGTCTAGTGTTTACACTGCAACGAGTGGTGTACCTCAGGGTTCTGTGCTGGGTCCACTATTGTTTTCTATCTTTATCAATGATGTGTCAACAGTGTTAACAAAATCTTCATTTCTTCTCTATGCTGATGATGTCAAACTATTTAGGCACATTAGCAGTTTTCAGGACTGCTGTGCCTTGCAGAGGGATGTGTCTGAATTATCGGTCTGGTGCAGGAAAAACTGCCTAATTTTAAATCCAGCTAAAACAAAGGTTGTCACGTACAGCCGGAAAACCCATCGTCTACTGTTTTCCTACAGTATAGCGGGAGCTCCTTTGCAAAGGGTTGAGGAGATTAGGGACGTCGGGGTTCTTTTCGACAGTACCCTCTCTTTTTCTTCTCATATTAGGCTCATCACCCGGCGAGCGCTCCGAAGTCTTGGAAATGTGTGTCGGATTACAAAGGAATTCTCTTCTCCAGATCCATTTCTAATGCTATACAATGCAATATGTATCCCCTAGTTAGAATATGCTTCCGTTGCCTGGAACGGCATCTCCAAATCTAGTAGTGAATTAATAGAACGTGTGCAGAAGAAGTTTTTATCCATATTTAAGCACCGTCATCACAATCACAGTCCGGGTCCTGATTTTGACTTACCCATAGTTCCTTCCATTCCTTCGTTGACCTGCAGACGTATGCGTGCAGACCTTACATTTCTTCACAAAATTGTTCATGGTGACCTTTCTTGCGCAGACCTGCTTAACTGTTTAGAGTTTAGTGTTCCACAGAGGCCCACCAGGTCGCATCGCCCGTTCTTGACTGCTGCGCGCAACTCCAATCATTCTCCTGTTCGCAGAATGCAGAATTGTTACAACCGCTTCTTTGAACGCCTTGACATCTTTCAAAGCTCCTTTACAATTTACCGTACTGCGCTGTTGAACACAGTATGTTAAACATCTATGATATCTCTGTCGTTCGTTTTTCTTTTTTTTATTGCTGAAATTTTGTTTCTCTATGGTTCTGTTTAACCAATATAGTTGCCTATTTTTGAAACTGTTTACTTATCATGCTTGTCTTATCATTTGTCTCTATACTCTTGTCATTGTTTTTGTCGTCTTACTGTTAAACTTTGTTCTCTGCTTGTTGTGTATTCATTACAATAAGCTGAGCCACAAAGGCATCTTCTTTTTCTTTTTTACCTGTACCCAGGCTCCGCCTGTGCTTCATTTCTGTAATTTTCGCTACTTCAATTTGTGTGTGTCTTGTCGCTTGTTTGTTTCTTCCAATATGTTTCTTGTATTTTGTTTTCATGTAACTATCCGTGCGCCAGCACTCAGGCCTCTGGCTGTTCCTGGACACGTAAATAAACATGATTGATTGATTGATTATTATTATTATTATTATTATTATTATTATTATTATTATTATTATTATTATTATTATTATTATTATTATTATTATTATTATTATTATTATTATTATTATTATTATTATTATTATTATAAACGTACTAGCTTTCGAATGCTGTTAACTAGTAGGCGCTGAATACTGAGGACATATTTTGAGGAAAAGTAAGATGCTATTTATATAAATTATATTATTCCATTACGCCTGTATACGCCCAGTGCCACACCAAAAACCCCACTCCTGATCATGAGTGAGCACCTACTTGCCAACTCTGCGGCCTAGATCACCCCACGGCCAGCAAGGACTGCCGCAGAAAACTCCGCCCTCTGCCTCCACCTGTCCGGGTCCGGGAACGAGCATCCGCCAAGCAGCAGAACTTCCATAACCTGCCCGATCGTCAAACCCAGTCGATGCCTCAACCACAGAGCGTTCATCGCCCAGCCCAAACCCAGGTGAGCTGGTCAGCTGTTGTCACCTCACAGCCCACTGCTCTAGACCGATTCTCCCCCTCCTGCCCACACACCCCAACCAACCCCCTGCCTCCGTTACCGACACCCGCATTTACAGCCCCGAAGAAGAAAACGCGCGCCTACGCCAACAGCTGGAAGCTACGGAAAAGCGCACTGCCACCTTACAACAATGTATTCAGGAGCTACTAACTAAAATTGAACTCTTGACTTTGTGAACTCTTGACCACCTCGAGAGTTCACAGCACCACCCTCTGCACCGCAAGCACCCATACCCAGAATCGCTGCCAACATACAAGGCCCCACCCTTCCCTCTTCGGATGTAGACGCATAGAAACCCTTATATGTGAAATGGGCAACCAGTTAAACAGCCTTGTTGCTGCCCTAGAAGAGCGCCTAGTCGCCATTGAAGAAACAGAACGCGAAGCCCATAAAAGGCCCAAACAACACACCGCTCCCCAAGACCCCAACAACGCCACCTCTAACCTCCCATCCGACGATGACACCTAATCCACATATGCATGACTCAACGTCTCCGTCCTCGCTACATGAACGATGCCATGTGGTCCTGCCCGGAAGAAACCTTAGGCGGCGATCACTACATCATCCAACTTCAAATCCCACACATGAAAGATCTACATCCTCTGTTGACAACTATCCCCAACCTGCGACACGCCCAATACGCCGATGACCTCACACTCTGGACTAGGCTCCATAGGTGACCAACAAGACGCCCTCCAAAGTGCCATCCAAGTAGCACAACAATACCTGCAAGCTCGGGGTTTGGAATGTGCCCCCGAAAAAATCCGCCTTACTTACACTGTGTAAACGAACACCTATACAGCGCGCCAACTCTATACCGGATCCTGAACTCAGCATCAATTATCAGAATTGTGGGGCTCACTATTCCGAAAGACTGGTCGGGTGCACAAAAATTCCTGCCACTCCAAGTACTCTCTCACAATTAATGCACCTTATCCATCGAGTTTCTCACCGAAGATTTGGCCTCCAAGAATCTGATACTCTGCGCATAATCCAAGCCATCCTTACCATCCGCATTGCATACAGTGCTCCGTACCTAGCCCTAAAACCCTCCGAACAAAACAAACGGAACACCGCGATACGGCAAGCGTACAAAACCGCACTGGGACTGCACCCCAAAATGGCAACAAACAAGTTACTACAACTGGGCGTCCACAATACGTGGGATGAAATCCACGAAGCGCACCGAATTTTTCAATTCACACGCCCCCAACTCACCACCACGGGAAGAGCGACCCTCCGCCGGCCAGGGTATTCGACCCCACAACAGCAAGACGAGAAGACACGTATTCCCGGACCCATTCGACAACACATCAGAGTGGCTCCAATCCCACGTAACATGCATCCGACCTATAACAAGGCACGACGAGCAGCAAGGGCACGAGCAATCCATGTGCAGTATGAACACCTCCCCTTCACTCGCTATGCAGACGCCTCTCCATACCCCCACAAATGTGCCCCGGCGGCCAGTGTGACCGACGCCAACTGAAAAGAGTTAACCGCAGTAACGACCATTACAAAATCGATAGAAACAGCCGAAGAAGTTGTTATCGCCCTAGCCGCTACCACTTGCGAAGACTACACAGTTATACTGACAGACTCCGAAGCTGCTTGCCGCAATTTCCTGATCGGTTGATTGATTGATTGTAGGGTTTTAACGCGCCGACGCAACGCAGGCGATGAGGCGCGCCGTAGTGGAGGGCTCCGGATTAATTTTTACCTTCTGGGGATCTTTAACGTGCGCCGAAATCTCGTACACACGGGCGTTTTTGCTTTTCGCCTCCATCAGAGAAGCGGCCGCCGCGGCCGGGAATCGAACCCGCCACCTTGTGCTCAGCAGCGCAACGCCTTAGCCACTGAGCCACCGCGGCGGGTAATTTCCTGATCGGACTAATATCCCTACCAGCATTGGCTATACTAAAACAAATTAAACGACTTCCTGAACTACCGATTGTCTGGTCACCTGGCCACGAAACCGTCAAAGGGAATGAGTCGGCACACGTCGCTGCCCACGCCCATACACACCAGGCCGTTTCCCAAGAGGGTGATAAACTACAAGATGACGACATCCTCAAGCCTACGCCCCTGAGAAAATACGCCGACATACTCGCCCATTACCGGCGCGGGCGTCAACAATACCCAGCACCCCACCCACACCTATCCAGAACCCAAGGTCCAATATTCCCACGACTACAAACGAACTCTTACCCCCACAATACCCTACCCAGTCGAAAAACACAACAGAAAAATACGACAGAATGATCCTGTGAGGGAATGGGACATCCTGTAGTCTGTAGTAAACCCTGTCCTGTAGTCTGTAGTAAATCCTGTCCTGTATTCTGTAGTAAATCCTGTTCTGTATTCTGTAGTAAATCCTGTCCTGTAGTCTGTAGTTAATCCTGTCCTGTAGTCTGTCGTAAATCCTGTCCTGTAGTCTGTAGTAAATCCTGGCCTGTAGTCTGTAGTAAATCCTGTTCTGTAGTCTGTAGTAAATTCTGTCATGTCTGTTTTCGTAGTAAATCCTGTCATGTCTCCAATTTCAACTAGTTTGGCATAAGAAATTTACTTCCCGTGATGTTTTTTTCTATTAATTACCTGAAGTATGCAGGATATGCATAACAATTTCAATAAAAATGTGACAACAAACATAAGCATTTGGGGTCATTCTTGCCTTTATGGTACAAGCTTGAAATTGTTTTCAGTGGATAACTGATTTCAGAAAGTTGTACCAAAAGGCATTTAAGCAACGTGGTACATTCATGCATGCAATACAAAAGTTTGATGTTACGCAGACTGCACATGCCTGATCACAGTCCGAAAAAAAAAGCAGTTTGCGGTGCTTATCCATTTTATTTTCCTCTTTTTACAACACTGTTCCTGGGCACTACCGGGGCTTCACTTTTTGTCATGGAGATGCTTTTACTGCCCTCTTATGTTGCTGTTACACCAAACAAATAATTTTTATTTCATTGCCAAATATAAAAACAAAATGTGGCGCGTTATTTGTATGCTCCATGATCGTGCTGACTTGGAAACGGTCAGAACTATAATTTCTTTTAGTACAAAACAGCTTTCATCCTCACGTCATGCGAAACTGCGCCTGCTGCAAATTCACGGGAACCTGGACGCTGGTACACGCCGGACACGGAAACTCGTGGATCCAGCAGCCGCTGGAACGTAACGCTGGAACACGCCCGAGACCACGCCGTCTCTAGCGAATAGCGGGGCCGATGCTCGCGCTCTGCCTTTTTTTTTTAATAGCCGTGTAATTGCAAACCCGCGTAGCTGTTAACAAGAAATACAGAAGTCATTCCTTCAGGGAAACCTCAGTAGCGCTACAAAATTTAGCCAGACTCATTTGGGCACTTTTCAGCTGATTTGGCCGTGCTTCGGAAGCAGGGCCAAATCGCGTTCCGTCAATGACGCTCAACCTGTTCATAAAAGCAAATTTATTCTCCCCGATAGAAAAAAAAATATTAAACGAGCATCGACAATAACCGTTCGAAAATTCGTTCCTTATATTAGTTAGGGCCATTAAAACACAAGTGAACAAATATTTCTTTTACACTGCAAAACGTGAGAGAGCGTGAGAAAATTAAAATGGAAAGTCAATCTTTAGCTGGAATGCTTGCCTTTGTGAACCTTGTTCCGTTGCATTCGCACAGCAAGGCGTGGAAGGGTATCCTGTGGCGAAAAGCGCACGTCTCTGTGGTGCTGCACTATCTTGAAGAGTACGCACACACGATACCTGCCGAAGTCACGCAGGGATCGTTGCAAGTTCAGTCGATTGTCGAAGCACATCGCACGTATTCCAAATCACGCTGCCTGCGAGATTCGTCGCATTCACTCACATTAAAGTGCCAATTATCCCAAGCACCCCGGTTAGTCGTCGTTGGAGGAGTCCTCATATCGAGATGCTTGAAATCCGGACCACTGATCTTGCTTTTACCACAGCTTTCGAAGCTTCAAATGTTGCTGCTGACACTCCGCGGGGACATAAGATGCACGTTTTTACAAAAAAGTTAAGCCTAACTTCAACTAGGCAAAGCGCCGATGTGAAATGTGAACGAGTCACTGGGCCACGCAGCCACCGCAAATTTTGACCGGGAGACGAAAACCAGGAAGGAACAAAGCAGGAGGGAACAAAGTAAGGGTAAGGAGGGAACCGGCCGATCACGAGAAGTTGTTTCGCGACCCCTCCTGACCCCTCTCGATTCTTCGTATTGTGGTCTCCCCGTCCCGCAAGTTCTGTCGCGCCGCGACATGCCTTCAGTGGTGACGATGATTCCCCGAACTTCTTCCAGAGGGCCGGGCTAGAGGGAAGGCGCGCGTTTTCTTTCTTTCTACATTTATTTTTTTAACACATCTCGGCAATGCAGCGAGTTCACTGGCGCCGTTTATTTATTTTTTTTTTTCACACAGGTAGCGGCAACTGGTTCGCTGTTTTTAAAATCTTATTTTAACTATTTCGCTTGATTGGACACATCTTTCGCGTTAAAATAAACAAATTGCTCGCTAAAAAAACAAAACAAAACAACAGCACGCAGATTGAAACAATGGGGCTCTCAAAGACACCCAGAAATACATGTCAGAATGTACACTGCAATTATTACCCCACGTCTTCAAAAAGCACATCTTGCTTGTTTTTTATGCGTCCGTTTTGCCGAGGGGCTACCCTTGTTGCCTGATTCTTTTATCAAACATTGTCCACAGTACAATATATGCAATTGCAATTCACTCGAAGAACCCGAGGAATTTCCGAAGTTCTCTATGTATCCATTTTTATTATTATGGGGCTACGCTTAGATGCTCCAACATTAGTGTGATTTGTGCTAAGTTGCGTTGTTAATTGCAAATTTGTAGCGAAGGTTTTTTCCAACACGGCCGGAATGCTAATGGCCGCAATGCAACAAACGTTCATTACAACGGACGCTTGCAATGCAATTGAACGAGATGACCGTCACTCGCACGCAGCATTGTTTCCGTGCAGCGCACGTTAAAAAAGTGGGATTTTGCTGCACCGCACGGGCCGCAAACACCAAGTTTCGGAGCATCTGCGTCGATCGCGGCGCTGGAATACAACCAGTCCACCCCTTAACCGGCGCGCGGCATTCCCGTGTCCAGCCAAGCAGCGGCACCATACCATCCCGTACTATCCCGTTCGTGCTATCCCCTTCGCATTGGCTAAAGCCCTGTCCCCAAAGGCAATGTACCCATGTTATTCGATGCTCTCCAGCAACCTCCCCGCGTTGCTGTCGTTCAGCGCGGCGTTTTCCTAAGTATTCCGTTCTTTCCGGGCTATTCCATCGCTCTCCTAATGCTGGAAAACGCGGGGTTTTCCGACAGGGTAAGCAAGAAATTTTGTAGCAATACTGAACGGTCTGCCATGTGACACTTTCGCAATGGATCTAAACTTCTCTTTCACACTATAAAAATCTGCAGGGACTACAAAATGATCTGTCGCATGGCAGATAATAATGGTAATTACGGAATGCTGAATGTAGTGGCTGAAGGACAGTCTGTGGGCCAACAGAAGTTTGTGTAGTGCCTACAGGGTGTTGCACAAAAACTGTAGTGCAACAGAAATGTCTCATGCGACAGAAATTTTGTAGTTCTATTACAAAGGTTTTTGTAGTGGGGACTGCAGAATGTCGGTCGCATGATAGATATGTCTGTTGTACTACATAAATTTCTGTCGTACGACAGACATTCTGTCATCATTCTGCAGAGATTCCTGTCTCACAACAGACCATCCTGCATTCCCAACAGAAATTCCTGTTGTGCGACAGAAATGCCTGTCGTACGGCAGATTTTCTGTAGTTGTACTACAGAAATTTCTGTCGCACGACAGGCCACCCTGTAGTCCCAACAGAAATTCCTGTCGTGCGACAGAAATGCCTGTCGTGCAACAAATTTTCTGTAGTTGTACTACAGAACCTCCTGTCGCACGACACACCATCCTGTAGTCCCAACAGAAATCCCTGTCGTGCGACAGAAATTTCTGTCGTGCGACAGAAATTTCTGTTGTGCGACAGAAATTCCTGTTGTGTTTTTCGACTGGGTACTCCATGCAATGTACCCCACCCTCTACCCCGCATCTTGCAAATACTTCCCCCACCCTGGCACCCTATACCATCGTGTCAACAAACCCCGTCCCTTACTCCCAATCCCCAACCTACATACGAGCAGTGGGTGGCACAGCTGACCAGCTCCGACCTCTCCTCCCAGCGTAGCCTGGTGGAGAGGGCCCGGGTGGCCAGCGCAGGACAGGGTATCCCGGACTAGAGGAAACCCCCCACCAGGCGGGTGCCCAGACATCAGCACCTAAGGCTCGCCTAAATAAAGTTTATTCCTCCTCCTCCTCTTCCTCCTTCTCCTCCTCCTCCTCCTTTTCCTCCATTACGTAATCGTAAAACTGCCATACGGCGTCGGGATAATTATGAGCATGAGGAAAATGGAGATGAAGAGCAATGAAACGCGTTTCATAACACCCCCTCCCCCACCCACCCCCGACTGCAAGCTGTCGGCTCGGCTTAGAGCTTGAAGACCCGGGTCACTGTGACCACAACGTTCCGTATTAAATTCTCCAGATCACGCTCTTTTTTTCCCGTGAGCGAGGAACTTACTACGTACGCAGTTCAAAGAAGCTGACAAGCTCATTTTAGTATAACAAAAGTTTTAAAATAATCTTTGTCATGGTAAGTTGTGCGATGCCGAGTAAATAACTGTTATCGCAATTTTAAAAGGAGTAAATACCGACAGGACGCTTAGGTCACTTTTATTTTCATCACGTGACTATTTCTTTGCCGACGCCTCGCATGTATAGAGACTATCAGCTCGAGCATTACTAGCTTTATTACCGGAGCAGGTGATTCCGTCTCGAACTCTCCGCGAATAACTACTGGCTAGCATTAAGTCCACCTCCACTCGCTATTTTCAAGCGAAACTCATCCTTACGACAAAGAAGATGCTCTTTTCTTTTATAACTGGCTTGCACAGACGGGCTATCATCCTGATTTAGGGCAACAATGAAAGTCGGGCAGGCATTGAGTATCGTGGAATTGTCAAGAGCTCACGTGAAGGCACGAACGAAGGGAAATAGGTGGTACAGGTGGGCCTGTGCCGTGGCGCGTGGCGGAACTGATGCACAAATGTCGGAAAAAAATGTTAGGTATTCAACATAAGGAAGCCAGGTGTAGAAACGGCAACTGCCGAGCTGGGCGGACCGAAAACCTCTGAAGGGAGGCGAACGGCGTACCCTAGCTGATGGGGAAGGGGGAAAAAATCCAATGACTCCCTTTATGGATGTGTGGAAACCTCGAAGAACAGCCGGTAGGAACATAGCCTACTGTTTTTATGGGTTGTGTGCCATGAGGGCAGTATTCAGATGGCGGCGAGTTGGGGGTGGTCGATTACGTTAAGTGGTGAGTGGTCAAATGGAAGAACAATCACTGGAACTAATTTACGTCTGAGGTTGGTCATGGGGTACCTCCTAGGCCATAAAATGCGCCCCGAAACTCGAATATAAAGCCCACCTTAATGTCTAATATCTTGCTTTTCCTAGTTGTATCAGGAGGCAGTCTCTTAGCCTTCAACCCAGCGTCCTGGCTAATTACGGTACTAGCGCCATATTCTCCCCTGGTAAGCCTGGGGAAACATTATTGCGCTGTCACTGCCATAGCAACGACGCCGCCATGTTGGATTTAAAAGCGTTTTAATTGTCATGGCAACACTGCGAGGAGGCACAGCTAACATGGGGGAGAGGTGATGCTCTCGCCCTCACATGCAGGTTTGATTCCGCCACCCACCTCCCCGCCCCCCGATTCCCGCCCGCCAACCGCCGGTCCGGTGACTCCACCGGGCCAGCGCCGCTGCTACCGGCACGCAGCCAGCGCAGCTACGCTGCCCGGCGTTGAACACTTCATTCGCGTTACGTGCGTGAGCACGACGTGCGGCGAGGAACACTGATCCGCAATACAACACAGACAAGGTTGCCTGCAACCAAGCACAGAATACGCACGACACACGTCCTATCCCTTAGCTTAGCTTCACGGCATGCGAACGACGTTCTCACCTTTCGCTAACAGCACTAAAAAATCTTGTTGCAATTCGTCCTAATGTTCTTGGCGTCCCTTTTTCAGCACCATAATGTCCGAGAGAGCACACCAGAGAAATCTCCCACGAAATGAGTCTCGCGTTGGTCCGTTGGTCTCGCCGTGCGGTAGCGGCAGCAGCGGTGACCGTTTTCGCGCATGCGTGCCACCAGTCACGCCGGGGAGAAGCGGAGAGAAAAAAAATGAGAGGAGGAGTGTTTCCCCAGGCCCGCTACCTTAAGGGGCGCAATAATATAACCGAAACTAGAAAAAGTAACATCGGCCTGGTTATTTGGCCGTCTCCGTCAGCTTGTGAATCGGTGGACACTTTCTCCTTGCAATAAAAAATTGGCCGCGTATCTGCTACTTTCGTTGCAAATGTCGTCAAAAGACGATAGATAGTCTTTGTAGACATTTGCCAAAGAAATGCCCCCCTTTGCTTTCCCGCTCACCTCTCATGCTGTTCCTGTACCGTCGCGCTCATTCCAAGGTAAACACACTAAAGGTTTGCGCAAGGCGATTTGAATTTACCGCGTTCCACTGCGTTCCTCGATGGCAGCGCTGCAGTACGGCGGAGACGCACGTGAATGGAGGCGGCCGACTAGAAGGTTTATGGAGCCGCGTTGCCATGCTCCACGTGCGTTCCAAGCAGAACGTGGAACCTAGCTAGTGGAACCTTTCGTTGCTGTTGCCGCGTGATTTTTCATATGCCGCCAGGAGGCGTCGGTTTTCTGCAGTAGCTCTAGAATATCATTTGCTATCGAAAAACTAAGCATCCATGAATTTTTTAATAAAGGAACACTGTAAATATCCCTTGTGTACTAATTTCCTGTCTTATATTTGCGTAAGGTCTTCTTCTTGTTCAACAAAGTTGACAAGTATGAACATATAAACCGGGCTTAGACGTTTACATGTGGTGATGAGTATATAAGACTATTGCGCAATATCAATTTTACTTTGGCCGGGTGGCTGAATCGAGTCACAGACAGACAGACGGACAGACAAACATACAGACAGACCAAAATTTCTGGGTTTAAGTAGCCCAAGAAAGACTATCGTCTTTAAAAAGAGGGCTCCGAGCCGATTGGTTCCACTCCCGCTCGAAGCCGAAGAAGAAGAAGAAAACTTTATTTTTGCAAGGATCCCCTAGTCCGGAGCTCCCGGGATAGCCGACAGGGCCTTCTCTGCGCGTTCAATGAGTGTTCTTTGCACTTCCGCGCTAGAGTCGGCCAGCCTTCTTTCCCATGAAGTGGGGGTAGGATTGGGTATGGGGGAAAGGTTAGGGTTCTGTGTGCATGTCCAGAGAGTGTGATAGATGCTAGGGTAGTCCCCGCAGTTAGGACACTTGGGGGTACCCGGTAATCGTTGAAATCGGTGTGTTAGGTGTACAGTAGGTAGCGTGTTTGTTTGAATTTGCCTTAGTACAGCGGATTCCCGACGAGTGAGTGTTTTGTGTGGTGTTGGGTACTTTTGTCTGTTTTGACGGGCTGTCCGTAGCAGATCCCTGGTGTCAACTGGTTCTTGAGGTCCTGGTTGCGCCCTACGTTCACTTGAATGTGGAAGTGCATGCTCAGGCGCCCGGTGGTTTAACGCTCGGGCAAGTGCGTGTGCGCTCTCATTTCCTGGCATGCCTTCGTGCTCGAAGCCGAGATGCCTGCGTTGATACCCAGAACTCGGCGACATACACGCCCATAAAAGTACCTCCTGTAATAAACTACTGCCACGTCACTGTAAAAGGTGCAACCGTAGTAGGAAGTCGGCTTGAAGCACAAACAACACCTTTCACAACTTGCACCTCAAGATAGGACGTTGTCAGAGACTGCTCACTACTAAACAATCCGACAAAATCGATACTTATAGTTATGCCAGCCTCACACACCCAAATGTCGTAACTGCCTGGGTTTCCACAGCTGACAGAACCATTATGGGAGACCGGAACTCCAAAATTCCGGTCACACCCACGGAACCAGAACTACTTGCAATCACACACGTTTTTGACTACCTTATGTACGACCATCATCAACTCACAACAAAAAATATAAGAATGTTAACCAATTCCTACCAAGCATTTCAAGAACTTCTACGGCGATGTTGACGCACCCTTCAGTAAACATAATTATCAGGCAAACACCGGCCCTACAATTCCGTGGCACTCGAGTCCACATAGACTGGGCTCCAGACGATGATTTGGCTGCGGGGAGGGGAGCACAGCCCCGGCGGTAGCCCAGTGGTTATCGCAGCAGACCGGTATTCTGGAGGTCATGGGTTCACATCCCACGCGGTGCCATGTTTTTCTCCACTTTCTTTCTATTTCCAACCTTTCAAAAACGATATTTGTTTCAAGAAGAATAAATGACCTACCACATTTCCCCCTTTGCCTTCCTTGGCGTTCTTGACTGTCCACCCTTATTTCTGCCTTCATTCAACAAACCACTCGTTTCCCATTCTGATTCGCTATATACATACATTGCAAGAGCCACTGTTCTAGCAGTCTTGGGGCCAGGATAGCTTAAGAGAGTTCAACGCTGGTCGACCGATCCCGACATATCGTAGACGCTCGAGTCACGGCACGGGGGTTAAAAAGTAGGTCTCCATTACCCCGAGTAGTTGGAGTGGCGCTAGATACCACCACCAAGCGCAGAAAGAAATTACCTTAACATAAATACCCATGAAAGTGGAAGGGAGAACAGCCCCGCCGGTAGCGTAGTGGTTATCCCAGCAGAACGGTCACTCTGGAGGTCGTGGGTTCGGATACCACCCGGTGGGCATGTTTTTCTCCTTTGTTTTTCTCCTTTCTACCTTTGAAACCTTTCAAAAACTCCATCGGTTTCATGAAGAATAAATGACTTACCACATTTTCTCTTTACCTTCCTTGGCGTTCTGGACTACCCACCCTTACTGCTGTCTTCGTTCAACGAGCCCCTCATTTCTCATTATATTGTTACGGAACTCTTAGAACACTTTATATATATATATATATATATATATATATATATATATATATATATATATATATATATATATATATATATATATATATATATATATATATACAGAGAGATAGGTCGGCAGTCTACAACGCCATAGGAGGCATAGGGGTGTGGTTAGGCTCTTTTTTTACTACGGTTAATGCAGTTCACATTTTTTTTTTAATATACGGAAGAAAGAAAGAAAGAAAAACACGCGCCCAGAGTGGGGACCCGAACCCGCGCCTTTTGATTAGATCTCGAATGCCTTACCAATTCGGCTATCTGGGCGACTGTGTTCTCCTTCACTTTCTGGGGTATTTATATTTACTACAACTGTATCTGACGCTTGAGGGTGCTAGCCAGCGCCACTCTGACTACACGGGGAGAAGGGGGACCTTCTTTTCAAACCCCGGGGCGTGACTCGAACGTCTAACAGCCTGTCATGAGCGGGTAACTGGCGGGAAGCCCTCTTATGCTACCTAGGCATCAAGGCTGCCAGAACCGAGACCCTCGCTAGGCTTTTGCAGAATAATATAGTAAGGAAATGAGGGGTTCGTTGAGAAAATACAGAAAGATAGGTCGGCAGTCTACAACGCCAAAGGAGGCATATATATATATATATATATAAAGCAAACTTGCACTTTGAGAAGGTCGGTGAATTCGCACATGCGAAAATAAAACAGTGCTAAAGCAAACGAAGCCAAAGAAAAAAGCAGATGGACGAGCGCTGTGCAAACAGTACAGCGCCCGTCCCGTCACCCTGTCCCATGCCTTTTCTTCGTAGAAAAAATACGTAGCTGCAAGGTCAAGGAAAAGGTCGTGGGGTCCTTTCAATGGCCGTAAAACTGCTTACTGCGCTGTTTTTTTTTCTGCTATATATCTATTATTATTATTTGGCTTGGTTAAAAAACCCAAACTTATCCGCTGAACGCGTTTTAAAATCAGAGATTACCGTAAAAACCCGCGTATAATACGAGGTTTTTTTCCAAATTTTACTATGTAAAATTTGTGCCTCGTATTATATGTGGATCCCAAAGTTTTCAGCCGAAAATTTGCACTTTCGGTTTTGGTTTCAGCGGAGGGTGCGTCATCTTGCGGTGGCGTTAGGTGGTTGGTGCTTCTCTCAGCCGGCGCCATTTTGGTTGTTTTGACTACGCGAAGTATCGGCACGTTCACCGCAAGTCTATCACGATGTCGGGTGCACGAAAGCAGTATTCGGCTGCAATTAAAAGAAAATGTATTTTGTGTGCCGAGACCATCAGGAATTGCACCGCAGGACAGCAGTTCGGCGTCACCGAAGGCAGCATTCGCGGGTGGAGAAAGCAACTGGTGCTTGACTGGATAACATCTGTGTGGTGTCGGCGACCTGGAGCACTGTTGGGGGGTTCCCGTCAGTGCTCGTGTTAGACGCCTTTCGCTGCCACCTGGCTGATTCCGTGAAGAAGTTGCTGCGCGAACCCCGCACAGAACTCATTGTCATTCCAGGAGGAATGACATCCCAGCTGCAACCGCTAGACGTTTGCATCAACGGGTCTTTCAAAGACTGCATCATGTCCTGCTACCAAGAGTGGATGAGGTCAGGAGACCCGTAAGTGACAGCTACCGGATGGCTGACGCGGGCTTCTCCAGCGGTGCTTTGTGGCTGGATCGCGGATGTGTGGGCCAGCATCCCAGAGGAGCTCGTCAGTCGCTCTTCTAAGAAATGCGGCATCTCGAACGCCCTTGATGGCACTGAGGACTACTTTCTGTGGGAAGACATTTCCGACAAGGCGGCTTCAGGAGACCTGAACCTGACGATGACTGAACGGACGTCGGGAGACAGTGCCAGCGAAAACTGACAATGACTGAACGGTAACTGATGTGCAAATAAATGTTTTCTGTGCTCGTTACCTTGCATTATATGCGGATGAATTTTTTTTCTGATTTTGATCTCTCCAAATTACACCTCGTATTATACGCGGGTTTTTACGGTATATCAGGCGTCACGGGGATCGGTACCTGCACAATAATGACACGTCTGGTTATGTGAAAGCCCAGACAAAAAAAAACCGTTTACAGAAAAAGGAACGTCTTGGTTTTGTGTATGTTCAAAGGTTGAAGGCAGTGAAGAAGAGCAGAAATTATTGGAGTTCGCTTACCACGTATTAAATAAGCTTTCGGTGTTTGACTGATTCATCCGTGAGCACCGAGAACACACTGCAGAAAAGCCATCTCTCTCTGACGATGATGACCGTGGAAGCGGCTCAAGAAATGAAGCGCTTGCCGTGGTAGGAATCGAACCTGGGTCCCTAGCGGTATGAAGCCGCCGTGCATCCGATCGTGGCCTTCCGATGCGGCCAAAGTTGCTTTTGGATTTGCACAGAGGTGGATGGACGTGGGAAATTAGACAGCAAAATCATGCACCCCTCCGCCTAACGACGACGCTGGTTGAAAGCGAAACTTTCTCCGTGCGAAATCAAAGCGAAGGGTCAAAGTCAAAGCCGCTGATATCAAAAGTCCAAACTGCGTGCGAGTCAAAGTCACAGCTCAACGATTAAAGGTCCAAACCGTCTACAAGTCAAAGTCCAAACTCAGACGACGACCAAAGAATCCCTCACGAGAAAGTCCCACGTTCAACCATCGTCGTCGTTAGACGAAGGGGTGCACGATTTATTATAAGCTACACGGACAGCAAGTTTTTCCCTGCGAAAGACTCTTCTTCTTAGGTATTTACACTTTGCAGGTATACAACCTGCCCTAAAACCCGTTTACGCAAATGCGATGGTGGCGCATCGTATTGTTGTTTTTTTTTTTTTTTTCCCGGCTGTTTAGCCGCAACCGAAACGAACCGAAAACTGGAACCGAACCGGTATTTTTGCCTGGACAGAAACCGAATCCAAATGTTTTTTTTTTTAAGCCCGCTAAATCCGAACCGGAACTGAACTGGAAAAAAAAAGGTAACCGGTTCACGACACAATGGTTCGATCATCCCTTGTCGATAACGATCAGTCAATGTCATTCTGGCTTTTCTCTTTCACGCAAGATCAACTTCGCACCCTATCTCACGCACTTTTTCCCTTCAGAGCAGTGGCAACGCTATCATGGGGAAAGGTATGCACACCAATGCTGCAATGATATGTTGCGGGTCGCGCGTGCAGAGTGCAAGGCTGAGCAAAAGAAATGGCACACCCTCTGAACGTCGCACACTTTCTGAACGTCGAAAATGCCCTTGCTTCGCTCGCTGCAACTGTATATGAGCATTCAAGCTGGAAGAGTGCTTCACTGCGCACCGGTGAAGGTCCAAACCGTAAACGTGCCCTGTTATTGCATTCCATAATTTGCTTAAGAAGGTCGTACACTTGAAAACTGAAAACATTTTCAGTAATTATTTTATATTTTCCCAATTTTTTAGTTTTTCAAAATTTCGTTCAACCAATTATCTCCATTTACGTTATATAATGATTACATTTGGGACTTTCCCGAAATCTGCATTATTGTGGAAATGCAGGGCGTTACACGGTTCGCCAGTTTTCGTAAATATTTTATATGTTTCTTATTTTTTAGTTTCTCAAAATTTCGTTCGACCAGCTATCTCCATTTACGCTATTATAACGATTACAGGTGTAACTTTCGCGATACCTGCATTATTGTGGAAACCTGCATTGTGGAAACTTCTGGAAACCTGCATTGAGATACCTGCATTATCGCGATACCTGCATTATTGTTATAAAATATTCCTCGCTGAGTTGATACACAATTAGTTTGTAATCTTTTCTCTGCCTTCAGCCATCAACCAAAATGTAGATTTGTCTACACGCCCTTCCTTTGTCCGACATTTATCGCAACCAAACTTGTCATCACTGTGTTTTGTTATTGGTACAATCGTTAGTTTCTCACGACGCGTGGAGCGGACAAGTTTGTAGCGGGCATTTCTCGTCTTATGTTGACGTCAAAAGTTTGTTACGCTACAAACCACTCTAGTATGCCTTCGCAATACAGCTATACAGAGTTATATCTCGGGCTTCGTAAAAATCACAAAAAATGCAACAGGTTTTTGAGTCATGTGTAAATAATAACCTTGGCTTCCACATGCGAAAGTAGGGAAAAAACACAGGATGACTTTTTCACTGGCTGATTGTAGGGTTTAACGCGCCGACGCACCGCGCGCGGGCGATGACGCGCGCCGTAGTGGAGGGCTCCGGATTAATTTTTACCACCTGGGGATCTTTAACGTGCGCAGAAATCTCGTACGCACAGGATGACCTTTTGGTTTTGCGATTAGAGCGTGCCTGACTTATTTGCAGTGCAGTGCATTTTTCGAATTGAACCATTTTTGTTACATAAAGTAAAATGGGCACGAAGACTAGGAAATTACGACAAATAATACAAAACAATGAACTGGCTTGCTTGTTTAGATGTAGTAAAATAGGACCCGACATTTCGGCAATTTTTGAAAATGTGTCACGTTTGTGAATTTTTATTGGAAAGAATTTCTCCTGGAAATCAAAAACAAATACGCCAACTCATTTAAAAGTACGCAAAGTCTCGGCAAAATAAATAATAATCGGGGATAGCTGTAATAGCTCATTTTTTAGGGATGTAAAAGTTTGGAATTTCGCGTGATTCGTCCCATGTGTTTGTGACCCAAGCCGGCTTTGGAAGTTTTTATTTTTTTACAACGGGCATTGTTTTCTCTGCCAGTGAACCTTAAATATCGCAAAGAGCTATATATGAATTGTTTGCCAAAATAAACAGGTCGACCGGACACACCTGCCCCACCTCTTGTGAAAACATCCCAATCTAGTATCTTGGATGATATAAGGGCTGGGCGAGAAAGTGGCAGCTGAATCGTGACTACTTCCGCTTTCTTTAATATCTGGCCTAATGGTTGAGCGTTGCTTTTGAAATTGCACCACTGTGATTTGTAAAAAGCGGTATTTTGAATTTCTACTAGTGTTTACGGTGGCTTTAACAACTAAACATTTGTTTGTGTGTCATTTGTGTGCCAATTCTCAATGAATCGTTATTCCATGGTTCCTGTTCGATATATTGTTTTTGGTTGTCTTAATTATGTTTTAGGATTTTCTAAAACCTGCTAAACTGCTTGCTGCGTTTTATTCTATTAAAACTACGTTATGTAACGAGGTCCCCCCGACAGTTCTCAACTTCGGGACCTCTTTTGTCATTGTACTCGCTTATGTTATGCAAAAAAGTGAAATAAACTTGAACTTGAACTTGAATTTTTTCTTATTTCACTGATAATTGGCCTCATCGAACCGGTTTGCGAACCGGTTCAAAGCTTCCGAACCGGTGCGCGAACCAGTTCGGTACAGGGTTTAGCCGAACCGGAACCGAACCGCGACAAAATAAATTCACCCGAACCCGAACCGTAACCGTAATGTTTTTGTTTCAACACACTGGTATTTATATGTACCTTTACCGATATAAAGCTTCAGTGGCGCCCGTTTCTTGGCGCCCACGTTTTTTTTTTTGCTTTTTCTGCCCTAACAGCAGCACCGGTTCGCAGAATAAAATTTATTCTTCCTCCTCCTCCTGGACTAGGGGAAAAAAAAAACTGCGATCACGCTCTGTGCAGACCTTCTGCGTCATTTGCGAACAAGTAAACATCGCGTCTCACGTGCACCTAAGCGGCGGCAGGCGTTATCGGCTCCGCCAGGAAGGAAATATTCAATTCGACGAAAGACGCCATTCTGTCGTGTCGTTCAACCTTGTATGAGTCCCTGCGCTACGGGCGCCACGTGAAAGGGAAGCCAGTGCAAGAATCCGGAAAAGAAAAATTCGGTGGCAGCGTCAGGCTCCGTTACTTCGTCCCCAGCTGCCCCTCGAAATAAAATTCACCGCGACCATTTTCCTTATGTATGGCGGAACTGCGAGGCATCTCATTTTTGTAACGGCGTTACGCATAAATAGGCCATACCGTCAAGTCTCGTTACTACGAACCCAACGTTAACGAATTTCTCAAATTTAAGAATATTTTAAGAATCCCCCCAGATTGCCTATATTTTCAATGTAAACTGACTGATTGTGGGGTTTAACGCGCCGACGCAACGCAGGCGATGAGGCGCGCCGTAGTGGAGGGCTCCGGATTAATTTTGACCACCTGGGGATCTTTATCGTGCGCCGAAATCTCGTACACACGGGCGTTTTCGCTTTTCGCCTCCATCAGAAAAGCGGCCGCCGCGGCCGGGAATCGAACCCGCGACCTCGTGCTCAGCAGCGCAACGCCTTAGCCACTGAGCCACCGCGGCGGGTATTTTTATTTTTTTTTTTTCAATGTAAATAAAATTACCCAACCTTCCCGCGAGGGGAACCCTGTGGAGATGCGACGCATCTTGGGCGGCTTCACGCTGACGAAGTTCAGCATCGGCCGCTCGCTTCTCGCGTACGGCAGCGGCTTCACGTTGGTGAAGTTCAGCATCGGCTGCTCGCTTCAACCGTTTGCGTTCGGTATCACGTTTACGAAGTTCGGAATCGGCTGCTCGCTTCAATCGTTTGCGTTCAGCATCACGTTCACGCCGCTTCGCAGCCTTGTCTTCAGTGGTGCTAGCATTCCTGTTATCACAGTGATCGGTGCTTGTTACGGTTGCGCGGGCGATAGCAGAATTGTTAGGCTCCATTCAACGCATCGATGGAAATCGGAACGCCGGTGCTGGAACGACCGCGGCTATGACGCAACGTGGCGCGGCTATGACGCAACACAATCCAACACAATCCACTTTAATCCAATCCAATCCAAATCCAATCCAATCCAATCCAAGTCAAGCCAAGCCAACCCAATTGAATCGAATCCAATGCTCCTCGCGAGAGAGTGTTCGCTATCGGAGAGGAGAGGGGGTGAGCGGCGGAGAGCACAGCTCGCGCGGCGAGGAGAATGGGAGAGGGGTGTGGACGGACAACAACAACGCCGTATGGAGGGACAAGGCAAGTGAAAGAGATGCAGTCGCATCTAAAATATTTCCAAACTACGAATTTCAATACAGCGCATATTTCAGAATAACGCGCGTAATTCATTTTCCCAGTTATAACGAGGAACATCATTATAACGAATTCGGCTAAAAGTAACAGCGTCGCAACTATCGCGGGAAACAGAAACCGCCGTTTCTCTGTGTATTCACGAAGTACAGTAGCTATCATCATCACCACATAGAGGGCCAACAGCTAGCGCTGTGGTTTAATGTGCAGTAGCCTAGCAGGCCTAGTCGCTTTTGCCTCTTTTCTCTCTAGTTGTGTTGGATGACGGTGGCCGGTCGGTCGTTCTTCACGGTAATCACGTGTGCGGGCAGGTATTTCTTAGTTTTGGGTGATTTTGCTGCGAAGCTCGTGCAAGATCTAAGGATGAATGCAGCTAAAGCGACAAAGCAAAGCAGAAGCAAGATAAGTCGTCATCTTTAGTGACGATGACGACGCGAAGGAATTAAGATGACTGTGGTTCACCGAACACATAAGAAGATGAGATCGTGTCGAACATTGATGTTTTAGTGTCCATAAACCAATTCCGCACTTTCATTGTTCGGTGCAATGACGTACCACATGAGGTGTTGTGCAAGGTGGAATATGTAGAGGCATTTCTAATCGGTCGTGCGTGCTGCACGCGTGAGAAGTAACCGATTTATTCAAATAAAGCAGCTTTGAAGTGAGCGCAACATTTTTATTTGGAAGTTTGCCTGTCTGTACACGCGTCTACTGCTAACGTACGTCATTTTCATTCCAAGGTTTGAGCACTGGCTTATAACTGCCAGTTTTTCATTACAACGATATTTAAAAATAACGAAGGGTTTTCGGTGGCCCAGCGTGATTTGTTATATAGAGATTTGACTGTACAACAAAAGGCTATCCTACTACCTCACTCTTTGGCAGTCTCAAAACATACGGCGGCAGTAATGTGTTAGGCTCCTAAAATGGCCGTCTGTGCAAAGACAATAATGAAAAGGAAGAGATTGAGTAGCAAAGAAAGAAAGGTAAAGTTGTGCCTGAAACGCGACTCGGGCACGTGTCATCCCCCCCTCTCCACTTCGACTCCACGACTGTAGCTTACTACAAGTGGACTTGGTGGACTTCGACATTTAAGAATTCGACAACCTGTTCATGCAGCTCAACGTAGAATCAGTTTGACATTAGACTCAGCATCAACGTAACCCCATGTTAAAGGGACATACAGGAACAACAACATACCCATCCACTCAGACAGATTATTATGGCGATGACAGCTGCCGTCAGAAGCTAGCGTCCCATTCACCAATCCCAATTTAGTTGCGACGTCAAATAACCAACCGAAATTCTTACAGGCCCACTCAAGGGAATTAACCGGCCAATGATTATGATGGCGGCCGTCAGAAACCCACGGCAAATTTACCCATTCCCGTTTGTTTGCGCGGTCAGCATGACCAACAAAACTTCTCACAGACCCACTCAGCACTCGGTCTGTCCAGCCACGATGACAGCCGAGTCACCAGTTTCCGTGGACTGCGACGTTTGCATACTCACACGGAGAACCGCTCTGCGGCGTTCGATTGGACATTATTGCTCTCGCATTCACTATTCATAAGAATGCATCCTCGGTATTTTTCTTCCCCGCTCCATATTCGTGTCATTTTGTGGCCCCAATAACTTAGGAAGTCAGTGTATGCGCCTTGGAAGTAATATGAGGTGCCTCAGGATGGGCACAAGTTCTCCTTGGTCTTCCGTAAGAGGAAAAGTATTACTTTCAACAATGTGCACATTTCCGCTAGCCTCGTTAAATATGTTTTGAACTGTTCTATTCCGCATGTTGTTGATGTCTTTCTCCTCCAACGGCGTAACGAAGCGCAAAAGGCGATGAAGCGATTAGACGAGAAAAGATGACCAGTACGTTTCGTTCACCCATTCTGCTTTATATTGATGTTCAATGTTTGTAAATTTTCTGGGTAACACACACACAAAAAAAAATACTTGTTTCGCAGTGGCTCCAGGCCATGCTCATTACTAAATCGCCGCAGCGAAGTTACGGGATGTTTTTTTTTTTCAGAACACAGCCGGAAAGAGCACATAAACGTATTAGTTTTCCAGTCTTCATTTCTGAAAGTAATCTTATACCATGCCATCTCTTGCTCCACAAACGCCAATAGGCACCCTCATTTAAGCCAGAACTAAATAGCATAACTGATCAATGCATTGATCTTTTAACTCATCTTAAAATGCCTGTATCCGTGCCTAAGGAGAAAAAAAACATTCTGTTAAGGTGAGACGTTTAACGCAAAATGAATACAACTACCCTTAACAACCTAACTTGCAGTCACCTCGTTATGAAACATCCTTGCGTGTTATCTATTTCCCAGATAGAAGCAGCGAGAGGGAGCTCGTTTATGGCAGCCTAAAGGCCCGACACTCGACATAAACTGCGGTAAGCAGTACTCCGGTTCCGGATAACGAATTCCGTGTCCTCAAACAGTGTGACCTCGCATCTTGCAGCGTGT